>NC_081182.1:28079190-28228015 GCF_029867415.1 Vicia villosa | reverse complement strand
TCCCATCTTAAATGATTTTATCTTATTTTTAACACACTTTTCCTCTTTCATTTTATCATCCTCTAATAAAGTTTTATTCATTTTTATTACACGATTCATAATTTTTTTTAATTTGAATTTTTAATAGTGTGTTGTTGAAAATGAAATGAGAGAAAATTATTTTGACAAACCTATTTGAATATTGGAAAAATTGTCAATTTTTTCTTTCTGAATCTTTGTATCATAGTTGATTGTGGGGTAATAAAACTGGATCGGACCGGTCGGTTGAAACGGTTTAACCGGAAATCAGTCTTGTGTCCAGTCCATCAATGTCTAAAAACTGTTCCGTCAAAGAATCAGAAATTAATCAAGAAACCGGGTGAAAAATCGGAGGTTCAACCGGTTCTACTGAGGTTGGATCTCACTCTGTGTTTTGATATCATTCTTTAAAAGCATTAGGATAGTTAGAAAGAAATAAGAAGACAAGATTTCTTAAAAGAAATTCAGAAAAAGAAGAAGCCATATAAATCTACAAACAGATAAAATCAACATTATGAAGAGACGTAAACGAATAACTAGAGTGAAGGATGAAAGAAAAAGAAATAAGTAGCGGCTACTTTTCTGTTTTTCCTTTTCTCCTTTCATTTGTGAACTTTTAAATTAGGGTTATGATTATAAATGGGTTTGGGCTTAAATTATACTATAATTTATAAAAAGTTAAGCCTTTATATGGAAGGGTTATTTACATAATAATAGTTTTGGATTTAATAAATAATTATTAAATATATTATTAAACTAATTTAATTAATTAATGAATAGATAGATAATACTTTTGGGGAGAACATTTTGGGGGAAAGATGTTGTAGGATTATAATTTAGTATGATATTAAAAAATATATGAACTCCAATCAATATTGTTTGGCCAAACTATTTTTTAATAATTTTTAGATGTTTATTTTATTATTTTGTATAGGCATTCATGTGTCATAGAAGAAGATGTTCTAAGTCTTTAATTGTTCAACAAAATTGATTGTGGTTCTGCTTTTTAAGGCGTGTGTAAATATTTAAATTTATAATAAGTGAAAATAAAAAATATATATATATTTGTACATAACTATTGTTGGAATTAGACTCTCAAACCTTTGAGTAATTCCTTATCGTTAAAGATGACAATGAAGAAAATAAGAACAAAAGTAGGATTAGGCTTCGCAAAAATTAAAAGAGAAGAAGAAATTATTTTCTGCAGAGTTTCTCTCCGCCCAAAAACTGTGGAAATTATGTTATTCACTTGCAACTACAACTTCTGTGAATACACATTAATGACTTTATTATAAAATAATGAGAGTTACTCCCTATTTATAGATTTAGGTTAACTTTCTCCCTAAGCCAAAGTCCAAAACTATAATAGCCCAAAATACCTATTTTGGAACTAAATCAAATCTAATCTATTTTAAATCTAAATCAAATCTATCTAGATTTAAAACAAACTTGTGTAACAAACTGTTACACACTTCGACACACCTTGTGTTCGAGCAACAACCTGTTTCGACACAAGGAATTACAAATTAACACACTACCTAATTCATTGTGTCTAAGCTATCTACATTCATCATAGCTTTTAGTCTTCTGAATATTTCAACCATCACCCCCTTCGTTATGATATTTATAATCTAATTCTCCGTTCTACAATGTTCCAACTTCATCTTCTGTTGTGACCATCAACAACATCTCTTCTTCTTCTTCTTCTTTTGCAAACTTTGCATCACTTTCTTGATTCTTATTCTTTTCTAGACACTTTGTAGAATAATGACCATACTTCTGACAGTTGAAACATTGAATGTGACTCTTTTTAGGCTTTCGACCACCGCCTCTTCCTCTACCTACAGCACCACCTCTTTGGTTGCCTTGGTAAGAGGGCTTTCTCTGATTCGACCAATTTCCTTCTTGCTGATTTCGACTAGTCGAATTGTTGTAGCCACCTCTACCTTTATTTCCAGTCCAGCTTCCTTTGTCTTTCTTTTCATTTGCTGATTGAGCCTGCAAAGCCACATCGCTCTTCGACTTGCCTGCAACTCTTTCAACCATTCTTTGTTCATGAGATTCAAGCGTCCCTTGAAGCTCTTCTTTAGTCAACTTTGAAAAGTCCTTCGACTCTTCTATGGATACCACGATGTGGTCGAACTTAGGGGACAACAACCTCAAGATCTTTGAGACAACAACTTTTGTTGTTAATACTTCTCCACATATCTTGATTTGATTCACTAGTTTTGTAACCATAGTAAAGAAATCAATTATACTTTTGATGTCTTCCATCTGAAGCAATTCATATGTTCTCTTATGAGTTTGTAACCTCACCTCTTTCACCTTTTCTGCACCTCCAAACGATTTTTCAAGAATCTCCCAAGCTTCTTTTGAAGATTCTATATCACTAACCTTTTCAAAATTTTCTGGACTCAGACATTGATGGATTATAAAGAGAGCTTTATAATCTTTCTTCTTCAATTCTTTATATACGACCTTTTCTTCCTCCTTCGCACCTTCTGCAAGCGGTTATATCCCTTATTTTACAAGATCCCAAAGATCTTGATAATAGAATACAACCTTCATCTGCTTACACCAATTCTCATAGTTATCTCCTTTCAAAATCGGTAGTGTCGCTGGGAAATGCCCATTTGGATGATTCATTGTCATCGCCATTCTTCTTGCCTTTAATCGATTAACCAGAGCTCTAAATACCAGATGTTGGAATTATACTCTCAAACCTTTGTGTAATTCCTTATCGTTAAAGATGACAATGAAGAAAATAAGAACAGAAGTAGGATTAGGGTTTGAAGAAATTAAAAGAGAAGAAGAAAGTATTGTCTGCAGAGTTTCTCTCTGCCCACAAACTATGGAAATTCTGTTAATCACTTGCAGCTGCAACTTCTGTGAATACACATTAATGACTTTATTATAAAATAATGAGGGTTACTCCCTATTTATAGATTTAGGTTAACTTTCTCCCTAAGCCAAAGCCCAAAACTATAATAGTCCAAAATACCTATTTTGGAACTAAATCAAATCTAATCTATTTTAAATCTAAATCAAATCTATCTAGATTTAAAACAAACTTGTGTAACAAACTGTTACACACTTCGACACACCTTGTGTTCGAGCAACAACCTGCTTCGACACAAGGCATTACAAATTAACATACCACCTAATTCATTGTGTCTAAGCTATCTACATTCATCATAACTCTTAGTCTTCTGAATATTTCAACCAGCACCCCCTTCGTTATGATTTGTAATTTGATTCTCTGTTCTGCAATGTTCCAACTCCATCTTCTGTTGTGACCATCAGCAACATCTCTTCTTCTTCTTCTTCTTCTTCTTCTTTTGCAAACTTTACATCACTTTCTTGATTCTTATTCTTTTCTGAACACTTTATAGAATAATGACCATACTTCTGACAGTTGAAACATTGAATGTGACTCTTGTCAGGCTTTCGACCACCGCCTCTTCCTCTACCTGCAGCACCACCTCTTTGGTTGCCTTGGTAAGAGGGATTTCTCTGATTCGACCAATTTCCTTCTTGCTGATTTTGACCAGTCGAATTGTTGTAGCCACCTCTACCTTTATTTCCATTCCAACTTCCTTTGTCTTTCTTTTAATTTGTTGATTGAGCCTGCAAAGCCACATCGCTCTTCGACTTGCCTGCAGCTCTTTCAGCCATTCTTTGTTCATGAGATTCAAGCGTCCCTTGAAGCTCTTCTTTAGTCAACTTTGACAAGTCCTTCGACTCTTCTATGGTTACCACGATGTGGTCGAACTTAGGGGACAACGAACTCAAGATCTTCGAGACAATAACTCTTGTTGTTAATACTTCTCCACATATCTTGATTTGATTCACTAGTTTTGTAACCCTAGTGAAGAAATCAATTATACTTTCATTGTCTTCCATCTGAAGCAATTCATATGTTCTCTCGTGCGTTTGTAACCTCACCTCTTTCACCTTTTTAGCACCTCGAAACAATTTTTCAAGAATCTCCCAAGCTTCTTTTGAAGATTCTATATCACTAACCTTTTCAAAATTGTCTGGACTCAGACATTGATGGATTATAAAGAGAGCTTTATTATCTTTCTTCTTCAATTCTTTATATGCAACATTTTCTTCCTCCTTTGCACCTTCTACAAGCGGTTTTATCCCTTATTTTACAAGATCCCAAAGATCTTGACAATAAAATACAACCTTCATCTGCTTGCATTAATTCTCATTGTTATATCCTTTCAGAATCGGTAGTGTTGCTGGGAAATGCCCATTCGGATGATTCATTGTCATCGCCATTCTTCTTGCCTTGAATCGATTAACCGGAGCTCTAGATACCAGATGTTGGAATTAGACTCTCAATCCTTTGAGTAATTCCTTATCGTTAAAGATGACAATAAAGAAGATAAGAACAAAAGTAGGATTAGGGTTTGCGGAAATTAAAAGAGAAGAAGAAAGTATTTTCTGCAGAGTTTCTCTATTTGGGGGACGCAAAAAATGTGTTTTAGAGGGGTTTTGCTCTCCTCCCCTTCCCTCATAAAATTTGAACCAAACACATTTAATTAGAAATATTCCTTCCCCTCCCCTCAATCTACCCCGAACCAAACACACCCTAAGAAGGGTAGATGGAGGGGAGGGGAGGAAATATTTTTAATTAAGTGTGTTTGGTTCAAATTTTATGAGGGGAGGGAAGGGGATGGGAGGGAAGCAAAACCCCTCAAAAACACACTTTTTGCGTTCCTCCAAATCGAAGGAATTTGGAGGGGAGGGGAGGGAATGTCAACTTTAATATTTGAAAAATTATTATAATTACTATAATATCCTCAGTTTAATTTTAATATTTTAAAAATATTCATTTTCTTTTGTATTATTGTTCTCTTTGTGTGATTTTTCTCGATTGCTTCTATCAACTTATTATAATTATTCTCCACCTTCAAATTATTTTGAAATTTTTGTCCTTAATATAAATCATAATTATTTCACTTTTCTGATTTTTTTTATTACTCCTTTATGTTTATTTTATGTTTTTTTTCTAATTTTGTTATATATCCTATCATATTTTCTTTTATATCAAATTTTAAAATTTTCATTTTAATTAATTAATCAATTTTATTAAAAAATTTAAACCATTTATATTGAATAATAAATTATTTTATGTGTTAAATAATTTATTACGATTTCAAAGTTGTTATCAACATATAGTTTAATTTGTTTTTGAACATTTTATTCGAATTAAGTGAACTCAATTTTTTAATGTTATGTAGTAAATTATAACTTTTTAGTCACTCGATATTAGAAATTTTACTAACAAAAAAATATGTATAGATTTTTCACATTTGAATATCATATTGTATCACTTATATAAGATAATAAGGATAAAAATGTAAATTATTAATAAAACTTCTCCCCTCCACTCCTGAACCAAATATATTTTTAATTAAAATCTCTCTCTTCCCCTCCCCTTCCCTCGTTTGAACCAAACACCCATCTGATAAAAAAAAAACCTCACTTCCCCTCCCTTTCTCTCCCCTCCATTAAAATCTCTCTCCCTCCTCTTCCCCTCACTTGAATCAAACACACCCTAATTCACTGCAAGACTTTCATTCATAAAAATACTTTCTTTCTTCACATGAAATTAAAACGATAAACATCAACTTAATTCACTGCAAGACTTAAAAAAAAAAACAGCATCGGAGATTCATAACTTCATGTAAATGTATAATATTTGTAAAGAAACATTGATTTTTTATTAATACATGATAAACTTTAATGTATATTATTATGAACACAACTAAATAATTGTGAAATTGTGATAATGAACAAAGTATACACATATGTCTTACACTTATCCATAAAGAGCATTTTCACACAATATAAGTGTTCAACGTCCTATTTTCACACAATATAATAGCATTTTGAAATTCATAAGTCACTCATAGTGTTGTATTCTCCGCAACTTCCATGGCAGTATCACCGGCTTTATTCTGATAGAAAAAATTAATAGAGAAAAGAAAGATGACAGAAGAGGAAGAAGAAAAGAAAAAAAGAAAGAGAAAGATGATTCTCATAGTGAGAGAAATGAGAGATGAGAGAAATTAAGTGAAATATGAAAAGTGAGAGAAAAGATAAAAGAAATTTGAAATGTGGGAAGTTGGTGGTTTATAGGAAACATAGAATATTAAGAAGTTTCAATAATAATTGCATATGGCAAGTTGGTGGTTTTAATTTTTCAAAATGGTTTTTCAAATTTCTAAATAATGGGTTGCCATTAGTAATTTATAATGGGCCCACGTAATTAGTGTATAATAATAAGTATGTAAAATTAAAATAAATAAAAAATGTAACACAAAAATGGTGGTATGACGCATCAGCTGCATTAATGATCAAATGCATATAATTGCAGTCGATGTGTAATTAGTCACTTATGCCCTTAAAATTAGAAAAGTTAAAACATAAATTCAGAAGAGTAAATCGAGTTTTTTCAGATACTTCTCTTTTAATAGATTGAAAATAGATAGATAAATTTCCAACTATTACTTATTGTTATTTTTTTATTATAAAAACTTCCAACATAAATAAAAAATACTAATTACTTATATCATTATATTATAGATTATTTATTTATTAATAATAATTCAACAATGGTTATATATTGAATTGTGAAATTGAATTTAAAATTTAAAACCATCTTTACACGTATCTATAAAAACAACTATGCCACTGGGCACTGGCCCACTAAACCACTAAGGGTCTGTTTGGTAAAAATAGCGGTTGACTGATAAGCTAGCTTATAGCTTATGACTGATGGCTGATGATTGATGACTTATAGCTTATAGCGGATGGTTGAGACTGATAGCTTATAAGCTCATTGAAGTGTTTGGTAAAATTAACGGTTCAATTAACTTATAAATGTAAAATGACATAAAAGATATTTAATATATAATTATTTTATTTTAAATTGAAATAAATTATAAGGGTTAAAAATGAATTTTAATTGAAATAATAAGGATAAAAAAGGAAGAAAAAGTAATAAGCTATAAGACATAAGCTAAAACGCTATTTGAAATAGCGTCTGGAAAATAAGCTATAAGCTAGTAAAATAAGCTATAAGCTCGTGATGAAAAGACTGTTACCAAACGAGTCTAAATTATCATATGAGCTTATAAGACATAAGACATAAGCTATAAGCTCGAAAACATGTCTTACCAAACAGAGCATACCTAATAATATGTAACTAAATGCAATACTTTAAAAGACGGTGCCATATACTTTTTTTTTTTTAATTTTAATTTTATTTGCTTAAGCACTTTGGCATCACAAAATATATCTTGGGTTTTTTTTCTCCCTTTCAATCCATTGTTTGTTGATTTACAAATTTTCATGATTTATAGTTTTATCTATGGTTAAATATGTTGTATAATATAATTATTTAGCTAATTTAAATTGAATATTTTGTGTAGGTTTTATGTGACTATATACCAAGTGAACAGATGATGAGATGATTAGAGTTCATGGTCTCATATGGCCCAGCACCAAGCATGAGATGGGGAACGTGTTGGAAAATTCTTCTTGGTGCTTCAGGAATGGTAGGTCGATTAATATTTGGTACGATAGTTGGTGTGGCTCCCCGTTATGTCTCGAGGATGATGCTCCTGCAATTATTGAAGTCATAACGGTAAGCATTATTATTGTTGATGGCTGTTGGGATTTTTCTTTATCCCCTACCGTCATTTCGACTTCTATTCATGTCCGGATTACCTCTAGCCACATTCCTGGTGACGCTCGACCTGATATTAGAATTTGGCACCATTCGATTAACGATGATTTATTCCTTAACTCAGCTTATGACTTCAAATGCCACAAAGGTGTTTCTTTGGATACTTGGCGGTGTATTTGGAATAAGTTTATTCCCCCGGCTAAGTCTTTCTAAGTGTGGCGGCTGATTCACAACAAGCTACCGATAAATGACATTTTGAAAAAGCGCAGTTTCTCTCTTCCTTCCAAATGTAATCTTTGTGGGTTACATGAAGAATCGACTTATCACCTTTTTTTTCGCATGCACTTTTGCTTCCAGCCTTTTGATGTGGATTAAGAGCATGCTTAACACCTCTCACGATTTTTTGGGCTGGCAGGATATTTGGAATTTTCTTGGGAAAGATGGACCGGAGCATAGTAAGGTAATTTCCAAAGTCGCCATTTTGTTTACTTTCAACTCTATCTGGAATGCTCGCAATTCGGTTAGGTTTAATGATGCCCCTATCTCTTTCTCCTATTATATTTCATTTATTATGGCGGCGATCTCCATTACTGAAAATGGCATTGCGGTTGATTCTCATCTTTTTAGGCATGATTTTGAGATTCTTAAACGGTTGAGAATTATCATCCACCCGCCTCGTGCCCCGAATATTCAGGAGGTGTTGCGGCAGTCCCCTCTAGGGAATTGGATTAAGTTAAATTGTGACGGGGTCTCTTTATCTTCTGGTGTCTTTGCTTGTGGTGTTATTGCTAGAGATAATCAAGGTTCTTTCTTGGGTGCTATTGCTTCTCCTTTAGGTGATTCTAACTCTCTCATTGCCGAACTCTCGGGTGTAATGTTTACCGTTGAGTTCACTCATGAGAGGAATTGGAATTTTGTTTGGCTGGAATCTGACTCGAAGGCGGTTGTTCGAGCTTTCAGTCCTCCGTATAGTGTGTCGTGGTTGATTAGGAACCGTTGGCTTCATTGCATTAGTTTTGTGTCGAAGATGAAATTTGTTGTTTCTCATATTTCTAGAGAAGGGAATAGCTGTGCAGATGCCCTTGCTAACTTAGGTTTAGCTCTGATCAATACTACTCACTTTTTCTCGATACCTTCGTGTATTAGAGCTGGTTTTGTAAAGAATAGGCTAGGTTTGTCTTTCTTTAGGTTCTCTTATTCCTGAGAGGGTTTTGGTATAGTCCCCATCTCTTTTTGTGATACATCTTTTCTTTTTATATATCTAATTTTATTTATAAAAAAAAAAAGAGTTCATGGTCTCTATCTTCCAAACGTTTATAATTCAATAATTTTTTTTACACATTTGTATTTGTATTAGTATTTTTTTTAATCTGAGTTTTCTTTCATTGGTATAGTCTCTCACGCCCTTATTTTTATTTCAATTTTATCTTTTGGCCATTAAATTATGTTAAAATAGTGTGTTTTTAATTTATTTTTGGTTAATCTAAATATCAGAATGTTTGTTACTATAAAATTGTAAATGTGCAATTGTGCCTCAACAAGGTATGCTATATAGAAGTGGTGGTAATGGTGATATTGACGATGTAATAATATTTTGATTGGGTAGATTTAGATTTATCATAAGGCTATGATCGGAATATGTGCTTGTTAAGTCAGAGGCTTTGACAAATACATCGTTTTGTAAATTTATAAATAACATTGTTGTGAAAAACGATGTCAAAAACAAAACATAATAGGAATTAAGGAAGATAAGAAGAACACAATAATTGGTTATAACTGCTATTCTTTTACTTTCTCTTCAAACAAGATTACAAGTTTACAAGAATAACAAATAACCTCTCTCACCCTAAATTAGGATTTGCAGCTTAACAATGATGAGAGACTAGTATGCTATTTATAATAAAACCTAACATACTAACTAATGGGCTTTTTCCACAAGGCCCATTACACAAGTCAACTTAATAAACATGCTAACTTAACAAATTAGGGTTTAAACACTAAAACCTAATTTAACATGCTAACAACCCTAGCATCTTCAACACAAGCATGCGAACAACCTTCGACTTCATGCTTAATCATGTCGAACCAAGAAGCTACCTTCGACCATACTAGAGTTCGATCCAATATCTCACAAATCTCCACCTTAGACCTAACTCTATAACGTCATAGGAATAAACTAGCTTTCTTCATGCAACTTTATCAACTGCATACAGTGGAAAAACTTGCAACTCAGCAATGTCTTGGTGATCATATCAGCAGCATTGTCTTCAGTCGAAACCTTCAGCACTTGGACTTCTCCATGCTCGATTACTTCTCTGACGAAATGCAGCCTCACATCAATATGCTTAGTTCGCTCATGATAGGCCGAATTCTTCGACAGGTGTATTGCACTTTGACTATCACATTTAACAGTGATTCCTTCACCTTGAAGTTTCAGCTCCTTCGCAAAACCTTCAAGCCACAATTCTTCTTTCACAACTTTAGTTAGGGCAATATACTCTGCTTCAGTGGTTGATAGAGAAACAACCTTCTGAAGTGTTGCTTTCCAACTAATTGCAGTTCCAAACATAGTGAAAACATATCCAAAAATAGATTTTCTGTAATCCATACAACCTGCACAATCAAAATCCACATATCCTTCAATTGTTGCTTTACTATCTTCACCCAAGGCTCCACCATAAATTAGGACTCTATTCAGAGACCCATTTATGTACCTTAAAATCCACTTCAATGCTTTCCAGTGAGCCTTTCCAGGATTCGCCATGTACCTGCTTACAAGACTTACTGCATATGCTATGTCGGGTCTAGTACAGACCATAACATACATCAAAGAACCAACTATATTAGCATATGGGATGGTATTCATATGGGCTCTTTCGACATCAGTACTGGGGCACTGATCAATACTCAACTTGAATTGAGGGTTTTTTGGAGTTACAATTGGCTTCGAATTCGACATACCAAACTTTTCGAGAATCTTTCGTAGATATGCCTCTTGAGATAAGCATAACTTCGATTTCTTTCTATCTATTCGAATGTCAATTCCAAGAATCTTGGAAGCAGCTCCCAAATCATTCATATCGAACTCCTTATTCAGTTCAGCCTTCACCCTCGTCACATCTTCAACATTGTTGCTTGGTATGAGAATATTATCCACATAAAGCAACAAAATAACAAATGAATTACCAGGTCGAAATCTGAAGTAAACATAGTGGTCGAACTGACTTCTAATGAAACTTATGCATGCCATGAACTTGTCGAATCTCTTATTCCACTGTCGAGGATATTGTTTCAGCCCCTACAAAGATCTCTTTAACTTGCACACATAACCTTCCTTCCCCTTTTCGATATACCCTTCAGGTTGCCTCATCAGGATCGTTTCATCTAGATCACCATACAAGAATGCAGTCTTCACATCCATCTGTTCCAGTTCAAGATCGAACTGTGCCACCATGTTAAGCAACATTCGAATGGACCTATGCTTCACAACAGGAGAAAACACATCATTAAAGTCGACACCTTCTTTCTGAGTGAAACCCCTTGCAACTAACCTTGCCTTGTATCTTTTCGACGTCACTCATTTGATTCCTTCCTTAACTTTGAAAATCCATTTACAGGTGACTAACCTTGCCCCAACAGGTTTCTTGATCAGTTCCCAAGTGTGATTATCATGAAGATATTTCATCTCATCATTCATGGCCTTCAGCCATTCAGTCTTATTTTGACTTCTCATAACTTCCTTATAATCTCTAGGTTCTTCGTCCAAAACCTCACTTGCAGAGATTAAGGCATAAGCTATAAGATCTGCATATCCAAGTCTCTGAGGTGCCTTGATGAATCTTCTCGACCTATCTCTTGACAATAGGTAGTCATCGACATTTTCCTCAATTTCATCAGCATCTTCTGCTTCTTCTTCGACTTCATCAGGGATATGCAATTCAGCATCAACATGCTCCACCTCAACAGGAATCTCTACATGTTCCAACTCTTCTGCACTTCGACCATCATCATCATCAGTTTTCTTGAAAGCCATTTTAGCTTCATTGAAAACTACATCTTGACTGGTGATACACCTCTTGTGACCTGGCTCTAGGCACCATAGCCTATAAGCTTTGACTCCTTCAGGGTATCCCATGAACATGCATTTTAGAGCTCTAGGTTCGACCTTGTCTTGCCTAATGTGAGCATAGGCTACACAGCCAAAAACTCTCAGCTTGTCGTGATATGGTGGATGTCCTGACCAAACTTCTTCAGGTGTCTTCATATCTAACGCTGTCGAAGGACATCTATTTATCAGATATGTTGTTGTCAAAACAGCCTCAACCCATAACACCTTTTTTAACCCCGCACTAGTCAACATGCATTTGACTCTTTCCAAAATAGTTCGATTAAACCTTTCAGCCAAACCATTTTATTGTGGAGTACCTGCAGTAGTTCTATGCCTTGCAATACCAGAGGCCGCACAAAAACTGTCGAATGCCTCATTGCAAAATTCAAGGCCATTGTCAGTTCTCAACCTCTTGACCTTTCTGCCAGTCTTATTTTCTACCAGAGTCTTCCAACTTTTGAAATTCTCAAAAGTTTCATCCTTAGTCTTCTGGATGAATACCCATAACTTCCTAGAATAATCATCAACTATGGATAAAAAATACCTTGCTCCTGAATGTGATGGACACCTTGCAACCCCCCAAAGATCAGCATGAATGTAATCAAGGGATCCATGTGTTTTTTGTTTGCCTTTGTTGAACTTCACTCTACAAGATTTTCCAAATACACAGGGTTCACAAAACTTCAGCTTTTCGACTTTGTCTCCACCAAGAAGATTTTGTTTCCCTAATTCGATCAGACCCCTTTCACTGACATGGCCCAATCTCATGTGCCAGATTTATGTCTTCGACAAAGGTTTTGTGGATGCAACATTTGTCGAACCACTTACAACTTCAGCCTCAAAGGTATACAAGCCTTGTTTCTTCACGCCTCTCAAGATTTCCTTACCTCCATGATCTTTCAGGCGTTCAAGGCACACCCTTCTCGTGTGACCCTCCTTCTTACAATGATAACATCGAATTCCAGATGCTTCGCCATTGTAAGACTTCGATTGGCTTTTACCCTTCTTCTTGTCAAACTTACCATCCCTTTGCAAGAATTTGCCTTTAACGGCCAAACCTTCACCAACAGTCGAAGGTTTATGCTCCTTTCGTTCATTCAAGTCCTTAGAATACAAGGCTGATTGAACTTCTTCAAACGTCAGGGACTCCCTTCCATACAAGAGAGTTTCTTTGAAGTGAGCATGTGATCGAGGCAAAGAACACAATAGTAACAGCGCTTGATCTTCATCATTGATCTTCACATCAATATTTTCAAGATCAATAATCAACTTGTTGAACATATCCAACTGCTCAACTAACACTTTGTCTTCTATCATCTTGAATGAATACAAAGTTTGCTTCAGGTAGATTCGATTTACCAGCAATTTGGTCATATACAAACTTTCAAGTTTCATCCATAACCCTGACGCCGTCGTCTCCTTTGATACATGCCGGAGAACCTTGTTACCGAGGCTCAACAAAATTGCGCTGTCGTCAAGATTCTCTGCTGCCGTCAATTCTGCATTCATGGTTGCCTCTCTCTTCAACGCTTCCAAGCAACCTTGCTGAACCAGTAGGGCTTTCATCTTCAAGCGCCACAGACCGAAATCATTCACTCCGGTGAACTTTTCAATCTCATACTTTGTTGAAGGCATCTTCTCCACGCTCACCACACCAATTTGTTGTGAAAAACGATGTTAAGAACAAAATATAGTAGGAATTAGGGAAGATAAGAAGAACACAAGAATTGGTTATAACTGCTATTCTTTTACTTTCTCTTCAAATAAGATTACAAGTTTACAAGAATAACAAATAACCTCTCTCACCCTAAATTAGAATTTGCAGCTTAGTAATGATGAAAGACTAGTATGTTATTTATAATAAAACCTAACATACTAACTAATGGGCTTTTTCTACAAGGCCCATTACACAAGCGAACTTAATAAACAAGCTAACTTAACAAATTAGGGTTTAAACACTGAAACCTAATTTAACATGCTAACAACCCTAGCACCTTCGACACAAGCATGTGAACAACCTTCGACTTCATGCTTAATCCTGTCGAACCAAGAAGTCACCCTTCGACCATACTAGAGTTCGATCCAATATCTCACAAACATTAACATTGCAAATCTCATGATTTCTCACTTGAATTCTTTAGGAATTAGTTTCTCACTTTAATCCTTTACCAATTAGTTTTTAAGATACACATGATAATCTTATCCAAATATACAATTTCTACTATAATTTATATCCTCTATACCAATTCATATATAAACACTATTTTCTTACTTTTTTTCCTTTTCAAATTTTATTATTTTATTATACTCTTTCATTTTTTTAATTATGTTAATATATATATATATAATTTTTCATGATTAAAAGTTTTTTAATTGTTAATTTATTTTCATAAAGAATATAACCAATATAATTTTTTTGTTTGTAAAGTTTCACCATAACCATTAAAAAAAGTTTCACCGCAATCAAAATATTATTTATTTCAATACTCCATTCGTTTTATGTACAAACGCGTCACACGCAAGTCTCAATCCAATCTAACAAATGAGGAATATAACAAATGAAGAATAGTTGTAACACTACCTAAAAAATAAAAGTCTAATGGCAAGAAAAAGAAATAGTGGTAGAGTAATACAAGCATTAGGATTTAGTGGTGGGAAATTAGTAAGAGTAAAAGAAGGATCCGAAGGAGGAGGCGCTGGACATTCCTTCGGATAGGTAAGCAACTGAAACTTGTTTAGACAAGTTCCTTCACTAGGGCACCTAATTATTGCGTCTCCATTTGGAGATAGACAAATCCTTGCTTCAATAAATTCGTGATCCCGAATACAGCGTAGTTCCGGATAGAAGTTATCCATTGCTATACCCTTGCGAACTCCATAAGCTGTTACCGTATCTATTAATAGGTTCCTACTCCAATATTTAGCGTCTTCTCGATTAGAACGAGGAACAATATCTACTTCCTTTAGGGCTTCGATAATGTCTATTGTCTCAGCGTAATTGGTAGCCAATCGAACGTAAGGAATTTGTTGAATATGAGGGTACGCGCATCGTCCATGTCTCCTCCACTGTCGTCTCCAAAATCTAACGGGTCCCTCAAAATAGCTCGGCCAAAATTGGTGCATTTTAGTAACAACCAAGGGAGGAAACTGAAATAGAAAATTATGATCAATTAGTGCAACAATAAACTTCAACTTTAAACATCCAAAACAAGGTGAATGATAGCATGATGAACTTAACTTATTTCTTTACCACGGTGAACAACTAAAATTACCTTTAATTTAATAATAAATAAATTCAATAATGATTATGATTGAATAAGAATGATCTATTATTCAAGTAAAAGATAAAAGAATTAAATATTTACATTTATACCCTATCATTTATTTCTTAATAGACCTAAATATTTATTATAAATTAAAAACTAGACTAAATATTATCACAAATTACAAATTATACCCAATTACCGTCTAACATCACCAAATCAATTCCCATGTGTAAAACAACAATTTCTAGGATTTTAATATATTCGGAACAGCAGCATAATTTTGCTTGTTTATATAAAAATATAAAGTATTTAAAGTAGTATATTGGAGTTTTATTTAAATTGAAAAAACTTGTTTTTAGTTTCCATCTTATCCTTTGTATTACCCCATTTTCTTTCAAGTTGTTCCCGTCTGGCTCTGTGTCGCAGTCTCTAGGCTGTGGTTCGTCTTCCGTGGCAGGCCATAGTCCATGAACAGTTAGTTTGTCCATGATAGGAGAAATGACACATACCCTGTCGTCATGTTCCTCACACACGGTAGGACCCCACTGTAAAACCAGCTTCAAATACTCATATTCAACAGCGTCTGATTGTGAAATCAAAAGAGCACATACCACTAATGTGAAAAAAAATAGTGAAGAAAGAGAAGAGGTCATGATGAATCCTGCAAAATATTATTCATATATCATCATCAAGAATCGATTTTTTCATTTTGTTTTCAGAAATCCAAAAGTTAAATAAAACCCACAACCGAAAGGAAAAGAGAAAAACGAAAAAAAAACACGAAAAATAACACACAAACCATCTCAATTTCCAATGTTAAACTTAAAAAACTCTAATTAAAAACTAAATTTAACAAGCCTTTGATTAAGCCAGGGGGGCGTGTGGTGAAAATTGAATTTGTGCATAGTAAGGGCGCAGGGCCCAGGAGGGAGAAGCCCAAAACACAAGAGTATGACTGGGCCAGGGGAGGCGTTGCCAAGCAATAGGGCACTGAGGCCCAAGGGGATCATTCAATTTTCGTTTTTCAGATTATTGTTCATTTTTCACTGATTGATGTTAATTAAGAATTAATAGTAAGAGGATTAAAAGAAAAAGATTAGAGTTATCAGTGAAAAACTCTTTTCCCTCTCTCCTAAAAATAGCGCCTACCTTTTCTTGTCCAAAGAAACACCGCTGCGGCGACTTCCGGCCGCCACAACTCAAACCAACATCTCTGCGTCTTCGGTTCTCCCTACTACTTAGTCTAACCCTCTAATCCCCTCAAACACCAAAAAAATCCTAACAATCTAAAAACCGGAATCAGGTAACGTACGCTCAGGGGAATCAAGAATGAAGAGGTTCCATAGTCTTACCAGGATTCTGCAGAAGAGAAAGATCAGAGAATTTCAAAGAAGCTTCCAATTGAATAGGTAACCGTTTCCTTATCGTAAATGGCTCTCCCTTCCTCTTCTTTTCTCCTTTCTTTGGATGATCTGTTGAGTGGGATTGAGTACGTTGTTGTTCTGATGGAGTACGATGGAGGATGGAGAGTGTGGAGTGGTGGCTGAGCTCGGTTGAAACAAGACTTCAAGGTGAAGTCTTGTTCAACGATGGTGAAAGAGCTTTGGTGAAGGGTGGAGGATTTGAAAGATAACGAAGGAAATGATTCAGAAATGGTTGAAGAGTGTGATGAATCGGAGTAATATAAATGGAAGTGAAGAGAGTGAGGAGAAAATGGTGAAGTGTTGGTAGAATGGACGAGAGGGAGCTGAGATGAAAATCAGTTATAACTGTTTAGAATCAGTAGGAGTGAGCTGAGGTTGTTATAACGGTTTAGAATCAGTTGGAGACTTGGAGGGAACATTATAGCGGTTTAGAATCAGTTGGAGACTTGGAGGGAACATTATAGCGGTTTAGAATCAGTTGGAGACTTGGAGTGAACATTATAGCGGTTTAGAATCAGTTGGAGCGGTGACTCGGTGAATTTGTTATTTTCTCAAAATTAATCTATCATTCTAACTTTGTTCAACCAAAATATTGATTTTATCAATGAATTATATATGTATTTTCTCAAAATTAATCTATCATTCTAACTTTGTTCAACCAAAATATTGATTTTATCAATGAATTATATATGTATTTTCTCAAAATTAATCTATCATTCTAACTTTGTACTGAATAAAAATTTTGGTATATAAACACTCAATAGTAAAAATTGTAACTAATTAATTTACGATAAGGAAACGGTTACCTATTCAATTGGTCATTATTAGAATTAAGCTATGTAACATGAAAACAAAATTACAAATATTTATATCATCAAATTAAACTCAAGCAATTGATTTAATGCAAATATAATAATATATTTAAGGAAAACTATTTTTTTCTAAAACTCTACCAGATATAAAAAAAATGAATTTTTTTTTTAAGAAAAGGAATTTTATTTATAAATTCCCAAAAAGGAACGTTATACACAAGATGCGGCCCATAGGGTCCAGCATGGATCTACTAGTACAAACCAAAACAGACTTATAAGAGCAATATAGCAACTCTTTCTCTAAGGTTTGGTTTCCTCCAAACTCTATTCACAACTATTTCTATAATCTCTCTATGTATATTTCTAAATCTTTCCTCATCTATAACATGTGTATTATAAACAGTCGTATTTCTATAGGTCCAGCATGCATATATGGTCTCTGCAAACGCTGCCTTTAGTAGCCTCTGTTTCCAGCTTTTGCCTTTACACTCGCGAACAATCCACTGTAGTCCTGTTCCCAATCAAGAGGGATATGATCCAGTTGTTGTCATCTCAAAACCGTCCTCCAAATGTCCTTAGTAATAGAGCAATCAAACAGTAAATGATTGAGGTCCTCCTTACCTACACAGAACACACAATCATTGTTGTCCAGAATCCCAAATTTCATTAATCTATCTTTTGTTGCTAAGCGGCCATGACAAGCTAGCCACATGGTGAAAACTGCTCGAGGCCTGGCCTCATTGTCGTACATCAAAAATCTCCATCCACAGGCCAAGTATTGGTGAGCAGCCCATCATAGATAATTTTCTTTCTGAACCTACCAGTATCTTCCATTTCCTTCCACTCTTGCATCTCCCTCACTGTATCTCTTTGCTTTAGAATGGCTCTTAGCATCCAAGAACAAGTACTTCTTATAGGGGCTTCCATAATTTATTCATTCTTCATGTAGTAGGTGTCAATCCATCTCACCCATAAGCTATCTCTTTTCCTGCATAAATCCCAAAGCAGTTTACTCAAACAGGCTTTATTCCATCTAGCCAAGTCAATCACATCAAGGCCACCTTGGTTTTTAGGTTCACAGATCTTGCTCCAAGCTATTGGTGCTCTCCTAGCATAGCTCTCCTTGCCTGACCAAAGGAAGTTTCTGCAGAGACACTCCAGTCTTTTTATAATACCTTTAAGGAGGGGTATGCACTGTGCCCAGTAATTAACAGTGCTAAAGATCACACTATTGATCAGTTGAATCCTCCCTAAGTAGCTCAACATCTGTGCTGACCAATGGTTGATCCTTTTCCCTATCTTTTCCACAAGGCACATACAGTCCTTGTTTGACATTCTTTTGCTCTCCAAAGGAATGCCAAGGTACTTTACAGGGAGTCTGCCTATTCCAAATCCTGTAATTGCAGCCATATTCCTCTCTGTCTCCTGATCCATACTCCCACAAAATATTTTGCACTTTGTAGGGTTAGCCACCATACCAGTTTCCCTAGAAAATTCATGGAATTTATCCATCAACAGTTGTATAGATCCCTCATCTCCTCTAGAGAACAACAAAAGATCATTTGCAAAGCTCATGTCTACCATCCCAATTTTCTCACATTTTCCATGGAATTTGAACTTAGGATCATGTTTCAATTCACCAAGCTTCCTATGGAGGTACTCCATGATCACAACAAAAAGAAGAGGTGAGATAGGGTCACCCTGTCTCAACCCTTTTCCTGCTTCCATGCTCTTTGAGATAGACCCATTGATGTTGAATTTGTAGCTCAATGTAGTAATTGCTAGCATGGTCCAGTCAATAAATTTCCTAGGGAATCCAACTTCAACCATGATCTTCTTTAGTGTCTGCCAGTCAACAGAGTCATAAGCTTTCTACACATCCATTTGCATCATACAGCTTGGTATCCCTCCCTTCCTACTGTATGCCTTCACCAGTTCATAAGCAAGAAAAATATTATCATGTATATCCTGTCCTGGCACAAAAGCAGCTTGATTTCTACTAATTATGCTTGGCAGAACTCCACTCAATCTATTAGCCATCACTTTTGCAATGATTTTGTAAACAGTTGTACAACAGGCAATGGGTCTGTATTCTTTAATGCTTGTAGCATTAGCTTTTTTTGGTATCAGAGTCACCAGGGTGTGGTTCCATTTCTTGTCCAGTTGCCCTTTCTCAAAGAAATTCCTAACCACTTGGATAACCTCATCCTTAAGAATGTGCCATGATTCTTTGAAAATTTTGGATTTGTAGCTATCCACTCCTGGAGCTTTCAAATCCCCTATACTCTTTAATGCATTTATAATCTCAGTCTCATTCACATGTATAAGTCCTTTGGTGAAGTGACATTTGCTGACCCTTTCTCAGAACCTGAATGTCAACAGCTTGTAGACTTCTCTGAGCAGTCCCCATAAGCTCCTTATAAAAGCAGAGAACTTCTTTGGTGATATCCTCTTGCCCTATTACAATAGTCCCATCATCTTTCCTTAAACTCTGGATCCTCATGTTGCTTTGTTTGATTTTTAAAGCTGCATGGAACAAATTGTTATTTCCATCACCTAGTCTGATCCAAATTACTTTAGCCCGCTGCCTCATTATTTGTTCCTCAGCAGATAGTAAATAAAGGAGTTTCTCAGTTTGGTATTTTTCCTTCCTCAGCAAATTCTCATTCATTCTATCATTAGCAAGTTGATTCTGACTATCTTTAAGCTCTACTCTAGCTCTTTCAACCTGCCCCTTTATTCCACTATAAGGCTTACTCATTCTTCTTATGGCACCCTGCAATCTTCTCAGCTTATTCCACAAAGTATGTTGAGTCTGTCCTCTAATGCTCTTATCCCAGTCCTGTTTGATTTGCTCATTATAACCCTCCACTTCAGTCACTTTATTGATAAACTTGAAAACACCTTTCCTTCTGCCCTGAATGTCTCCATTTTTTAGGCAAAGAAGGTTGTGATCAGATATTCCTGGTTCCAAAATATGCAGCTCCCAATTCAGATATTGCTTGTACCAGTCTTTGTTAGCTATAGCCCTGTCAATACAGGAGTATATGGTGCAAACTACATGTTT
Organism: Vicia villosa; assembly: GCF_029867415.1. Lineage (NCBI taxonomy): Eukaryota > Viridiplantae > Streptophyta > Magnoliopsida > Fabales > Fabaceae > Vicia > Vicia villosa. The sequence continues at coordinate 28,207,615 of NC_081182.1, read as the reverse complement.
GTTGCACCAGGTGAACTTAGTACCTTTTGAGTCCATTTCAACCATTCCACATTGTACCATCATGTTTCTAAGATCAACAAACTCATTTTCTTGAACATCTTTACCTCCAATCCTATCAGTAGGTTTAACAACATTATTAAAATCTCCCATCAAACACCAAGCCCCCTGTTGATGCATTCCAATTTGCTTAATGTCTTTCCATAATCGTTTCCTTCTCTCCAACTTATTAGAAGCATAAATTGCAGTAAACCAATGTTTAAAACTAACATCCATATCATAGACTCCACAGTGAATCATCTATTCAGAACTACTCATGTAATTGATGTCTACTTTGCTCTTGTCCCACATAATCCACACCCTACCATTTTCATGCTCGTTGTAATTGTCAATGTAGTGCCATCTATCTCCAAACACCTTCCTAATTTTTCCAGCATTATTGTATTTAACTCTTGTTTCAACAAGGATAACAATATCAGGGTTCATTTTTTAGAGACACGAGCCAATCTCTCTATGTCTAATCCCCTTGTTAACCCCCCTAACATTCCAAGACAAAATCATATCACACCCAAAGGTGTGTCTCTAGGGTCATTCATAACTCCTAAAGATTCAAAGACATTTGAGCATACAAGACTTGTACCTGAAGGACATTCATAGCTTGGTTTTTTGCCATCTTCCTTTCTCCTTTTGATCTCTGTCCACCTCTCCTTCTCTTGAGGGATTTGCTCAGCAATAATTTGAGTAGATTCTCCTTCTAAGCTCTGCTCCGCATAATCTTTGTTAATCTTCTCTTTTGCTTCATCCCCCTCCTCTTGTTCCGATTGACTAGTTATTTTATGTTCATCACTCTTCTCTGTCTTCGGTTGCCAAGTCCTCACTACAAGTTTCCTTTCAGTTGAGCAAACATGCCCCATTCTTTGGCATTTTTCACAAAACTTTGGCCTCCATTCATATTCCACCTTCTGCTTTCTGATTTTCCCCTCATGATCCTTTATGGTAACTTCCTCACACAGCTTCTGTGTGACATCTACCTCAACCAGGAGACGAGCATAGCTAACTCTTAATGTCCCTGTTGTACACTCATCTGTAAACAAAGGGTTTCCAACCGCGCTTCCTATTTTGCCCAAGCTTTGAACTCCCCACAGAGGTAACGATAGACTTGGCAATTTGATCCAAATAGGAATCGTTCTAAGCATATTCTTCTCCATAGAGAAATCATGTCTCCATTCCATGAGAATCATATGCTTGTTTTGAATAGTGTATGGGCCTTTCATCATAACCTCATCCCTGTCATTGCTTGTCTTGAACTTCAAGATGAAATACCCTTCATCATTGTAGTACATCTCTGGCATCTTGACGAAATTTCAAGCCCGTATCATGTAGTTCTTCATAGCATTCATGCTTAAATCCGCACCGATTACATACACTATCAGCAAATTTTCCAAAAACCTAATTTCAGATTCCACGTCTTTCTCTTCGATTTCAACATCAATTTTGCCTTCCACAACTTTAGGTGTGACGAATTGGAGTTGTTTTCCATTTGTTGATTGTCGATTGTCGCTGATCACATCAACCCACAGTTTGCTTTCCCCTTCAGTCGTCTTCGTCTTCGCTTGTTCCTCCAAATTAGGGTTCATAGTGGTTGCTACAAGTCCTTGGGTTCTTGAACTATCTCCTTTCACGTTTTCCTTCTCCGCGCCATCCGTTATCACATCATTCTCCGGCGTGACAGCTATCGGTGTGGTTGTTACGTTCCTGTGAGCAATTTCCGGTGGCTGGGTCACCTTTTTCGGCGGCCTTCCTCTACCACGAGAACTCCCCATTTTTTTTTTCAATTATGAGCTATATTTTAAATTCACGAACAAAAAAATGATTTTTACATATACATAAAAAAATTTGAATAGAATAGCCAATAACTATCCTACCTTTTTCATATAGAATTTTCCCAATTTAATTACGGCTAATGAAGGATTCCACCAAACACAATTTATTTTTAAATTAATTTCAAGTTCTTGCATGTTGTTTAAATATTATACAATTGAACTTGTTTTAACTTTTATCATTTTGTAGTTTCTCCCCCACTTACTTTATATGGTGGCTTCATCCATTTTGGCTGTATTATTTTATAAACTACTTATATATTCATTAAAAACACAATATATATTATTTACACCACCAAATAAAAATATAACACTCAAGTCAAACATATCTAAATTATCTATACCATCTAAATAAAATATAGGGTTAATAGGTATTTACACCCCTGTAATATTAGCGAATTTTGCTTTCCCCTCTCCGTTGTCAAAGGCAGGTTTTGGCAACGATTTTTTTGAAAAGAACGTTGCCAAAACCTTCCTTTGACAACGGAGGGGGGAAAACAAATTTCGTTAACATTACAGGAGTGTGAATGCCTATTAACCCTAAAATATAACACTTAATCAAAATGTTGACATTCTATATAAATTGAAATTGATAAGAGTTATAAATTATAATTATTAATGAGATACAAATCCATAATACAAATACACAATAAAAACAGAATTATAAATTATAATTATACTTGAGATACAAATGCATAATATAAATACACAATAAAAATATTTTTTTTCTACCTACATAGTACAATCTCTTCAATCACAACATTCTCATATGGGCTCAGAGATTGTAGAAAAGGCATATTTATAGTCGATCAACATTTTTATTTTTATTGGAATTGAAAAGTCTACATTTTTTATCATTAAGAATGACATAAAAAAAATGTAGGTTTCAATTTTTATTACAATTTACTATAGGAGTTATACATAGTAATTTTATACAATAATTATTATTTTATTTTGCCAATATTATAATTGTATAACGTTTAATATTTATTCGCAGTTCTAATATAATATAAAAATATCTCATTAAAATAAAAAGATCTCTCCTACTTTTTTCTAACAATTAAATTACTCTTTATTTTAAAAAAGAAAACTTGATTCTAAATAATATTTTTTTATGAAGAAAACGTGATTCTAAATAATTTTTTATAAAACCAATCAAGATTCTTAGAAATAAAACTTCTTTTTATTTTAAAACAAATTTACTTTTTTATTTGCTTTATATATCGTATTCTATTATTTAAAAGTAAATACTGAAATTGTACCAAACTTAAATAGAATATAAAATAATGTTTTAAAAGTGTATATAAAATGAAATTGTTTAATAATAATAGAAATTTTATCTGTTTTATTATTCACTTCATGTATATTTTTTCGGGTTAATCATTACTCATTATTTTTTATTTATTTTTCTATTATACGATTTTGAATGATTTTTAAAAATATATCAATTTTGTAGTGTAAAATAAGTAAATACAATATAATTTTATTAAAATAAAATAGAAAAATTTGTTTAAAGAGCAGAAAAAGTACTTGTTTTTAATTTAAAAATATTATTTTTTAAAAAAAATTAATAACATTAACTGAATTGAATGTAATTTTATTTTATTAATAAATTTGATTTGTTTAAAACTGAGAGTAAATAATATTTAACGAAAAATAACATTTGTTAATAGGAAATATATAAAATTACATAATTTTAAGAAATATTAATAAAAAATTTGTGATTTTTATTAATATTTTTTTTGAAATACGTGATTTCTAATATTTCTTAATAGAAATATAACTTTTTAATTAAAAAATATGTACTTTTAATTTTAAACAAATTTCAATATTTTTAAAAATAATATTATATTTTACTCACAACTATTATTATTATTATGTACTAATTATTCAATATTTAGTTTTGTATTCTTTTTACATATTTTTAGTATTATTTTGAATTATATTTAAAAATTAAACAATTTTATTATTTACATTAGATAACTTTCTTTAACTTTGAATAATAATTTTTTTTTAAAATATTTAGAATCAAGTTTTTTTTAACAAACACGTTTTCTTTTCAAAAATGAAGAGTAATTTAATTGTTAGTAAAAGTAGGAGAGATTTTTTTAATTTTATGTGAAAAATAAATTATAATTTGATAAAATAAAAAATTATTTATTACCAAAAATAGGAGGAAATTATTTTAAGAAACAATCGTGAGTCACTAAGTGGATATTTCTAACCATTAGATTAAAATCATATCAGGGGTTACAAATGAGTGTAACTATTAATGTAATATATTGGTGTAATTTGATCTCTCATATATATATATATATATATATATATATATATATATATATATATATATATATATATATATATAGAGGAGGGATCAAATTACACCCGAAGAGTTACACCACGAGTTACACTCGTTCAATAACTACATTTCGAATTAATATTTTTTAAATTCAACCGTTGGATTGAAAGATAATATCATATAGATCATACCTATAAAGTTTGAGCTTAATCTATAATGATTTACTATACGATCAAGATGTCCAAAGATTAACGTCAAAATGAGCTTTCATATAACGTTAATTTTGATGTAATTCAATGACATAGTAAAGCATTATAGATTAAGCTCAAACTTTATAGGTATGATCTATATGATATTATGTTTCAATCCAACGGTTGAATTTAAAAAATATTAATTCAAAATGTAGTTATTGAATGAGTGTAACTCGTGGTGTAACTCTTCGGGTGTAATTTGATCCCTCCTCATATATATATATATATATATATATATATATATATATATATATATATAATTATAATGAAAAAATTGTAATGTATTTAAGCATCATTTAATTATATTATTATTAATAGTGAAATATCTATCATATAAGAAAATTAGATGTTCTTAAAAACCCCTAATTACCCTTATTACTGTATAATCATCCACATGGTACTATTTAGTATTAAGCAACCTGATTTTCCATTCTTTGAAAACTCATTAATATCCATTAATAATAAAAAACTAAAACTTAAAACTTAATAAACCAAATAACCAATTCTCCCCTCTTTTATGCAAGCGGTTACACCTTTTCTTCACAAATACCCCTCAGTCATCAACTACGATCCTTTCTCTCTCTCCCGAACTGCTTCCTCTTTCTTCTTCCTCCTCTTCTTCCTTCTCCTCTTTTTCTTCCTTTATTTTTTCGTTTGCAATGGATATATTTGTGATAAAAAAGGAACCGAAAACAACAGTGGTACGAAAACAACAATGGTACGCGATTCAGTTTGCAGTGGTGCAGCGGTTGGACTGAGTGAGAGGCGTTGGTTTCTGATTTCCGACATAGGCAAACTCTGATTTTCTCATTTCCTTACCATATTTTGTTCTTCTCCTCCTTCATTTGTTTCATTCTTCTAGATTTGGTTCGTTTAACCATTTTTGTTAATAATATTGTGTTGAGTGATATTGTTATTGTTTGAAGGGGATGAAGTATTATGGATGATAATAAGCAATGTTGTAAAAATTTTAGGGTTCCTTCACCTAAATTAAAACTAATCTGCATCTTCAGGATCCTTGTTGCCCTGATGTCAAAGACAATGTGAGAGTATGTACTGAATATGATGTTAAATTAATGTATATGTGTCATATGTTTGATGAGTATATATTTTTCATTGTTTGATCAGTTAGATATTTTAATATTTATATCAAAATTCCATGGGAAACCGGTAAACAACAACGTTGTAGCGTGGTCTCTGACTTTATAATAGTCAGCATGTTTAAAATCAGTTTGCGGTGACATGTAATTATTTGTAGCACTTCCAGAGTACAACATTTTAATACTTATTCATTTTTAATTATCATTATAGTTATAATAACAACTATTGTTTTTGATTGGCTTATTTGGAACAGGTTAGACATCATATGGCTAGGCTTTTTCCATTGATCAGAATACGAGGTCAAATTCGATTTGTGGTTATCCGAATGTTGGCAAGAGCTCGTTTATTAATAAGATTACTAGAGCTTATGTTGATGTACGAGGACGATAGTGAATTAAATTGTGAGATATTGGATCAAACTCTAGTTTGGTCGAAGGATAGCTTCTTGGTTCGATAGGGTTAAGCATGACGTCGAAGGTTGCTCACATGCTGGTGTCGAAGTGTGCATGCTGTAGTCGAAGATGGGTCGAGCATGCAAATTTCGAAGATGCTAGGGTTGTTAGCATGTTAAATTAGGTTTTAGAGTTTAAACCCTAATTTGTAAGTTAGCTTGTTTATTAAGTTGGCTTGTGTAATGGGCCTTGCTGAAAAAGCCCATTAGTTAGTATGTTAGGTTTTATTATAAATAACATACTAGTCTCTCATTATTGCTAAGCTGCAAATCCTAATTTAGGGAGAGGGAGGTTATTTTTTATTCTTGTAAACTTGTAATCTTGTTTGAAGATGTAATACGGTGAACTGACTTTAAAGAAAATGTCGCGGTAAGCAAGAGTCGCCACCGACTTTTATTTTATCCAATTGGAAAGGCAAAAAGAACAGGAAAGACCTTTGAAAGATTTTGAGTTCGGGGGGTAGGTTATACAAAGGGAAGGTGTAAGGCACCCTTTGCATCCATGGTTATCCATGGGCTCTTAATTGCTTAGCTCACCTTGTTTGTTTGTTTGAAAAGTTTGAAGTGTCGTGTGTGAATAGTAAAAATTTCGTTAAGGACTTTAGCTTGTAAATAAGTGTAGCCTTGTTTTGAAATTGTTTCGAAATAGGAGGTGTGAAAAGTATTTGATTTTTGATTTGATTATGAGCAAGCAATTAAGAACTACCTACCCTAAGTTCGTCTTTCGTGTTCTTTGAGTCTTTCGGGTGAAAGGGTCTATCCATACCATGAGAGGGCAGGAAATCTTTCAATTGGATGTGAAGGGTCATCGAGAAAGTATCATTCGCCATAAAACTGTCCTCACCATGAAGAGGTAAGTAGTCTTTAGTGAAGGATAAAATAGTCATTTAGGCAACAGTAAGGATACCTTAGCAATCGAAAGGACTATCACCATTTAATCGAGGGACGAGATCATATTTATCGTAGGCAACTCGAAGGGACTGTGATCTTTTATTGGAGGGACGTGGTAATTTTTGAATCGAAGGCAGCAAGCTAAAGTATCCCTACGCTCGAAGGGACTTGACTATTTGATCGAAATCGAAGGCAACAGGCAACAAGAGGCGGTACCCTAGAGGTGCGTGTGTGCAATAATCACGTGGTTGTATTCGATTATAATTATCTTTTAATTAGTGATCTAATTTAGTTCAAGGCTTGCACTCCCTAAGATTACTAACCACAGCAGGAAAAATAAAGGCAGAATGAAAAATCCTACGCTATTACAATAAACACCTGCGGGGATAGGAAAATTATAACAGAAAATAAGAAGTATAAATTATTAATTTAATTATCTTGATCTCCGCCTTGATCTTCCTCGAATCTTCGATTGACCTTGATCATTTGAGAATTAAACAGAAAAACAATAGGGGTGAGTGTATTACAAATTCATTAGCGGTTGAAGCAAACCCTAGTTTAATCCATAAGGCAAAAATAAAAATTAAATTAAATAAAATTTGAAGACTTAGCTTTTTGATCTGGTATAACGCGCGTGGTTGAGGCAAAGATTTTGAAAACAGCCTGTTTTTTAGGGAATGATGGTTTTATGAGAAAACTCGACACACTAAGTTAACAGACAACACCTACCCAACAGTGATTAGTGATCATGATGAAATAAGGGTTCAAGGCACAAAATAATTTTAATTAGCCCAAAATTAAGCTGTTGCCCAAAAATAACTATTAGCTTAAAACCTAAAAACAACAATTATTTTTATTGTTATATGAAAAATCAAACCTTTGATTAAATAAAATAAATGGTTATACCATTATTATTAAAAAATAAGATGTAAAATAGTTTAATAAAAATTTAATAAATAAATAAAAGAAAGAAGAAAGAAAAATAAAAAGAATTTATATAATTAATTAAAATAAATTTAATAATGATTAGAAAAACTAACTATGAGGTTTTATATAAAAATACTAAAAAATAATAAAATAATAAATAAGATAGAAATAGGGAAAAGAAAAGAAAAAAAAAAGGGACTTAGCTTGTTGATCATGTGTGGATGGCCCCTGGGGTCTATGATGGAGCTGCAGCTCAAATGCGTTGGATATTTTTTAGGAGATGATCAGATGGCTGGAGTCGCGTGTGTATGGTATGCGTATCACAGGAGCAGCGCGCTGGATCCACTTTTGAAGATTTCTGAAAAAAAGGTGTCAATCCTGGGAATCGAACCCAGGACATTATACAAACGCCCGCCTCTTGGTTTCCACTTGAGCTGTGCATGATTAGTTGTGTATGCAATTGTAACTCGGTGAACTGACTTTTATTTTTTATAAGCAACAATGTTGCGGTAAGCATGAGTCTCCACCGACTTTTATTTTGTCAAATGTTAGGAAAGGTAAAAAGTACAGAAAAAGACCTTATTTGAAAGAAAACGGGCTCGGGGGGTAGGTTATGAAAAGGGAAGGTGTAAGTACTATTTTCATCCGTAGTTATCTACGGGCTCTTAACTTGCTTAGCTCGTGTTTGTTTGTGGAAAAGGAGCATAAGGACTTTAGCGTAAATGCGTAGCCTTAGTTTTTTTGAAAGAGTTTTTGAAAAGATGTTTTTTATTGAGCTAGGCATATTAAGAGCACTACCCTAAATAGTCGGTCTTTTTCTATGCTTTTTAAAGTTCCTAGGACTAACCATACTATATAGAAGTAGGTAGTCCTTGTTTATATTTGACGTGCGGGTCATCGAAGGGTCATCGAGGTCGTTGAAGGCAACGGGTAGAGGTACCTTTAGCAATATTCGGAGGGACAATCGTCACTTTTTCGTAGGCAACATTCGAGGGTCATCGAGGAACATAGTGACGATTTTATCTTGAGGGACCTTTGCTAATGGGTATCTCTACATTTCGAGGGACACGACCATATAATCGAAGGCAACCAAGAGGAGTGTACCCTAGAGGTGAGTGTGTGCGAGTGAGTTAGATTCGAGTATATTATCTTGAATTAAGGTGAGCTAGCGTTCGGTTTATTTATCTTTCCATGCAATCCTAATTATTAGCAGTTAAATATATACGACAAATAAAGTGCGGAATGTAAAGTTCCTACGCTATTACATGGCTTCGGGGAGGGGGGATTACAAGTTTAAACCAAAGGGGATAGAAAAATTATTACAAGCCCAAGATAGAGATTAAAAAGAAAACAAAGGAACTACTATGTACGAGAATTAGACAGGTGATGAATGTCCGTAAGATAGTACATTTGCTCAAAATAGTACCTTGCAATCAAAAGAAGAGGTTAGTAAAAAATATTAACAAATATTAACCGATATTAAAGAGAAGTCTAAAAATAGACATATTAAAATAAAATTAAAATAAAACAAATTATATATATATTTTTTGGTGTTTATATGTATTTAATAATTATTCTAATAAACTATATTAAGCATTTAAGGTTAGTAAAATAGAATTGATATTTTAATAATTTTGATATGTTAGAAGTCAAGTAAGCATTAAAATAAAAATAATTAAGAGACACTTAAAATAAATAGAGGAAATTAATATGAACAAAATAAGACAAAAATAGAGAAAGTGTAGGAGATAAAAATGCTGGCCCAATTGGAGATGCAGGTCTATGACATTGAAATCCAATCAGGGGGTGTCTCGCTGCAGCATGGGCTTGCATAAAGCAAACCGAGTTAGATCTTTTAAGAAAGGGATCCGGCCCACACTATAATTCAAACCCAATATATCATTTGACAACAAAAACCTAGAAACACAAAAGCAACTGGTGCCGCCTCCTTCCTCTAAACTTGTTTCACGGCTTCTGTTCTTTCCACCTCTCCATCTCTGTTTTCGATTCTCACCATATGAACTCAACAAAATAAAACTTCTTCATCTCAATCTCATCTCTCTCAAATCCTCAATATACTCTCTTCTTATCAGCTTCTCAGTTCATCATTCATCATACAAGTGACAAAAACTAAATCCAACCTCAATATAGCAATCAAAATTATAGTCAACCACCATTATGCAAGGAAGATAGGGGCGGATTGCAGTGTTGTTACCGCTGTATTATGTTGTGCAGGTTCAGAAACTCATTGCTTTGAGCTTTTCCGTTGATTCGAGGTCGTGCACAAATTTGATGCGTGGAACTCCTCATAGTTTGTCAGAATGGTCAAGATGGCTCGCCGAAATTTGAGCGGAGGCGTCGAGGTTGGGCGTGGACGTCCGGTGATGAATCGAGGATAGCTGAGTCAAGAAATCAGAGGAAAGTGCTTCGGTTGGAGCTGCACGGTGTTGTGCGATGTCGGAAAGGGGACCGGCTGTTCCTTGGTCTTCTTCATTTTTCTGTTATTACCTTCTTGCGGCTGTACCTGAAAGAAAGCAATTTGCAGGTGGTGACATGAAGACATAAATTAATGGTTGAAAATTCTTGTGTGGTTACCTTGTATTGGTTTTACAATTTCCAGTTTAATGTATTTTATGCTACAGATCTTATGAAAAAGTGACAGCATGATGATGTTTTTTAAAGTGATGATGATCTTGTAAAATGGAGTAGAATGTTAGAAGACCTGTTGAAAAGTAATATATATATATATACATAGTGTTGTTAATACCCGTGAATGAATTTTATATTTGAAGTTTTCTTTTTCAGCTTTTTTATTTCCTTGTTGTTACTGTGCCTTAAAACACAAAGAGATTGTAGGTCGATTATCTATATGATGATGAATAAGATTTGTGTATAAAGTGGATGGTGAAGGTAGAGGTGATATGATGATTATTTTCGCTGATTTTGGAAATTGATGGTTTTCTTTTGATAAAACTTTGTGAGGTACAGTAATTATTTGTTAAAAACATGGTATAAAAGTTGTAAAAGTTTTCGAAAGCAAGAACTATCGTTACTCTAAAAACTTGGCTGAAAGAATTTTTTGGTTGGGAAATTATGCAATGATTTTTTAGCCATAAATAAAAAAACAAATAACCATCAGAAAGGTGGTCATCATATGGTTGTAAAATAAATAACTTAAAATTAAAAGAAATTTACAGAATAAATGGGGCCTCATATAAAAATCATCGGCCAAAACCATAAAAAAACGTAGAGGATTTAAAACGATTTGAAAAAAATGTGAATGAAATTGTGAGAGTTGTTAGAAAACTGTGAGAATTGTTAGTGATTGTTGATCAGGGTTTGAAAAGTGTTGATGCAAAGTGTTGATCAAAACCAATCCTAAAAAGGAAATGATTCAACCCAAAGGCCCATGGATCTTTCTTGATGATCAAGATTAAGAAGCTGGACGTATTTACCCAGTGGGATTCGTACCCGTGACCTTCAATATGCAAGCATTTCCTTCTTACCAACTGTGCTATGTTAATTATTTAAAATAAAAAACCAATTGAAAGTGTATAAAGCATCAGCGAGTATTTTTCTATTTACTAAAATAAAATATAAGCAATTTAAGAGTAAACTACTATATTTTATAATAGACTTTAAATCACATATTTATAAAATTCAGGATGTCAGTGTAAATGAACCCAAGATTTTTATAAAACCCAATTTTAAAAATAATTTTGAATAACTTGAAAAGTGCGGGCAAATTTTGAGGTATGACAGCAATAGACAAAAATAAACAAATATCAATAATAAACATGAATGGTTAAAAGACAACGATACCTGCCAGCCTGGCCCATTGGGTGCGTATAGCCAATCAAGAGAGGAGAGAAGTTGGTCCCATGTTTGACTGACCAATGACCATTGGGGAGAGGGAAGCGCCGTTTTGACCAGTGAATAGCAAAGGGCCGCGTGGTCAAACAACAACCCTTACTATTCATCATCTTCACCAAACAAACACCCAGATTCTGCTACGATTCTCCAACGGTTCTGCTTCAATCTTTTGGCCGTTAGCTACGACGGTTTTCGTAGCAAACCTGCAATTCTTACAAGATTAAAAAATTAACGTTAAACGCAACATTAAAACAACCAGATCCACTAATTAAAGTCCCCTGATCAAGAATATGCCAATAGTTTTGTGAAAAGACCCCTAGATCATAGAACCCGACGATGGAGTTTCCTTGTGCCCTAGCCATGGCACTACACGATCTATGTGTTAACGCCCCTGTTCAAGGGTTCAATCCTCTACTAAATCAATCCACAAATTCAAACAAGCCGTTAGTTTACATTAAAGCATGCTAAGATATTAGTTACAAAAAGTTAGTTTGTACATGAATGTAATGAACGTGATACCTGCGTTCCAGGGGTTATGATGCTTAACCATTGACTTCAACTTACTCTTTGATACCTTAGGAATATAATGGGACGAGTTGGAAGCGATGAAACCGGCTGCAAACAAGAATCCGAGCATGCAAGTTTGTGTGCAATTTTTGAGTGCAAAACCTTAGTCTCCCTGGCTGTTTTTTTTTGTCCCCCTCATCTGAATGTGTTGTGCTATATATGAGATAAAAGATTAGGTCATTTGATTTGGAAAGAATCAACAAGATTGGATCAAGAAAAAATTTGATTTTGAAGAGAAAATATTTTGACTCAAAACTTGCTACTTTAAGTTTAATTGTGTATCAATCAACTTCAATTCTTTTCCTTGGCCCTCAAGATTATTATTTGATGAATCTCTTGATTGCAATCACAAGCCATGCATTTATTTGGTATTTATTTGATTTATTTTGATTTTTAAACAAATAATAATCAAAACCAATAAAATAAAATAAATCCAAAATTATGTAGAACGAAATTCCTTGGTCCCCATGGTGTCTCTTGGGCCTTCATATGATCCAAAACAAAGCCCCATAATTTATTTCATCATTTTTGGTATTTTACTTAATTTATTTAGCATTTAAATGAATAAAATTCAAATAAATAAAAATAAAAAAAACAAAAATATAAGAATGGTTTTACAGGTTCTTATTTGGGTCATATATATGTTTGAAGTCCAAAACCTAAGCCCATTAGCTCAAAAACACCAAATTGTTCAATTATGGTTTCATGCGCTTCTTGAAATTTGACCAACTTTTGAACCTCATATCTCCTTCAATATTGATCATATGAAAGTGTTCTTGGACTTTTTATAAAGCTCAAAGAGTCCTCTAAAGGCTCCTTTTGGTTTCATCTCAATTGAGTCTACCATGTCCAAGTTATGAGCTTTGGGAAAAAGTGACTTTTTGTGATCTTTTAGAGGGACCTGTAATGTATTGGCTCATATCTCTCAAATGGTGCATTTTTAGACTTGGCATGCGAGAGACAAAAATGTAGAGAATCCAATTTCCTTAAAAATGAGCTTTGGTTGGGAAATTTTTGATGTTCCATGTGAAAGTTATGGCTGGTCAAAGTTGGGTTGACTTTCTCCTGTGAAAACCCTAAATTAGAAACTTTTGAATTGTTGATTTATGATTTTTCCTTGATGAATCATGATCAATCCTTGATCACATGATGAATGATACTTCAAAATAAGATTGTTGACAAAAAATTAGAATTTTTTACTATGATTTGACCATAGTTTGACTTTTAGGTCAACTAGTCGATTATTGATCGTTTGAGCCATTGAGTGAGCAATCTTTTGAATCAGGGCTTGAAACTTGGCATGAGGATTATTTGAATCATATGAGAGGCCATGGAGTCCATTGGAGATATCAGAACCTGACTTTTCTTTGAGAAAAGCAAAACCCTAGTTCAGGGGCACTTGTTTAGGAGATGTGTCTTTGAGTCCTTGTACTTTGATCTAAGTTTGAATAAGAGAAATAGTATGGGCAAATTTTGGTATATGACAGCTGCCCCTGTTCAATTTTCTTATATCTGAAGATGTAGACTGGCATGCGTGCCTGTCGGAATTTTAAGATAGAAGAGGATTGAACACTAGAATACCCAGGAATTTGCCCTTGCTGCAGTAGGGACTTTTGTCGGAGATGGGCTTGAAGATGCCATCCAGGCAGAATATTATTGGATATGGGCTTAAAGATGCCATCCAAACATTGAGAAAATTGATTGAGATGGGCTTGAAGATGCCATCCATCTTGATAGACTTGAGAGTCAGAATACGTCGTACGTTAGATCGTATCTGAAGAATATAATTATGATGAGTCATGCATTAAACTGAATCCAATTTGCATCCGTAGATGTCTGGAAAACCGTGCGTTAGGTTGAAGGATAAGTCGTGTGTTAGACTAATCCAAATTGCATCCGTAGATGTCTGGAAAACCGTGCATTAGGTTGAAGGATAAGTCGTGCGTTAGACTAATCCAAATTGCATCTGTAGATGTCTGGAAAACCGTACGTTAGGTTGAAGGATGAGTCGTGCGTTAGACTAAATCCAAATTTGCATCCGTAGATGTCTGGAAGATCGTGCGTTAGGCTGAATCTGAGCTTAGTATGTTGAAAAGTGTTTGTTGGAGATTGATCATGTCATTACTGTTTGTAGTAGACGAATTAGATCTTTGAAAGATGATCGTGTCGGTACCGTTCGTAATACCTGAATTAGATCTTGGAAAGATGATCGTGTCTACACCGTTCGTAGTGATAGAGTTAGATCTCTTGTCATGTCAGCACCGTTCGTAGTAGCTGATTTAGACTTTTAGAAACAGTTGATCGTGTCCACACCGTTCGTGATGATGGAATTAGATCTCTGAGAGTTGATCGTTACGGAACCGTCCGAGGTTGCCGCTTTTAGATTTTGAAAGTTGATTGTTTTAAGGAATCGTCTGAGGTATCGACTTAAATCTGCAGGTAGATTGTTTAAGGAACCGTCCGAGGTATCGACTTAAATCTGAGGGTAGATTGTATAAGGAACTGTCTGAGGTATCTACTTTAAATCTGAAGGTAGATCATTAAGGAACCGTCCAAGGTATCGACTTAGATCCAAAGGTAGATCATTAAGGAACCGTCCAAGGTATCGACTTAGATCCGAAGGTAGATCATTAAGGAACCGTCCAAGGTATCGACTTAGATCCAAAGGTAGATCATTAAGGAACCGTCCAAGGTATCGACTTAGATCCAAAGGTAGATCATTAAGGAACCTTCCAAGGTATCAACTTAGATCCAAAGGTAGATCATTAAGGAACCGTCCAAGGTATCGACTTAGATCCGAAAGGTTTTGAAGTTGTTTATTTGACTGTAACAGTAACCTGAAAAAAGTCAAAGTTAGTTTTTTATGCCATGTCATGATGCATGTAATGCGTTTATGTGACGGGACTCTCAAAATAAATGAGAACCTTGCATGTTATGTACGCATTTGTCGCGATGCATTATGTATTATGTATGGACATGTATGCAATAGTATGATGTTTATGATTTATGACGTATGACTATGATTAATGCTATTTGATACATCTTGATTGAGAAGTTGGATCTCCATCTCATTGTAATTTTGATGTTTGGTCTTATCTTGAAGATGCTCAGCCGGGGATTTATGATTTTTGCTTGGGGATGGAAACGATTTGAATGATTCATCTTGATATACCCTGACTGGGGATGAAAGATATTAGTAAGCTGTGTTGGAGAAGAGCGAAGTGTTGGAGAAACGGTAGTGTTGAAGACGTAACTCTGTGTTGGGGAGCTATGCCTTCTGTTGAGAGGATTTGAAGATATCTTCTTAAAGATTGCTCTGTGGGGATACGATCTGGCTTTATGGGAAGACATGGGTGTCTTGAAAGTTGCCCCCAGTATTATAGTAACTACCATTTGATTAGGACACGCCACTGTGTATTGATCAAGATGTCAAACTGGACTTGCATAGATTTTCCCTAGTTTATAGGGACCTTGGAAAGATTCGCCTCGCGAGGACTTTATGAGATGTGTACTATGGGCGACATGCCCCTAGTAATCATAAATTTAGGATGATGCTCCTGATTGTTTTGGCATTCTTGAGAGGTTCCTGGAATCTTGACTTGATTGCCCCATATTGATTGGGAAAAACGTGCCATGCCCCTTGTATACGTAGGAGACATTGATCCTTGGGGTAATATTATCTGTCGGGATAACTTTCAGTCATTAGTTGTACCCTGTGAAAATTCTTTCTGTTGCTAACATTTGAAATTATGTAGCAGAATTTGTTTAATAATGAATTCATGAGATGCAATGCATACGTTTGTCTTGAGTTTTTGAAAAACATTAAAATAGAAGATGTAAAGGAGTGATGTTTGTAAAGAACAAGATATCAATTCAACATTTATGGTAAACCTTAAGGAGTCGGGATACCTTTGTTGTGACAGTATACTTTCGAACTAACCATGCTACAGTTAGGACTTTCAAGGGTTGTAGCGTGGCATAGTTCACGGTTTAAGAAACAAAGGATAATGACTCAAAATTTATTTATTCCCATCCCCTTCTTCGTGATGTTCTTCAGTCCTAAGCTCAGTTAATTCAACTTATACATTCAGGTCCCAAGAGACTTTTGGATTTGCACCTTTGATAATGATGATGGTTCACAAGCAAAGAGAATTTTTGAGATGGCAGTCACTTCTTCCTTTTGGTAGTCACAACATTATATTGTGTTGTTCAGGAATTTATTGACTTCTCTTTTTCATCTTTTTGATATCCCTAACTTTTGCCTGAACTGTCTATTTTGAGCTTACAGTCAGCGGGATGCCTTGATTTTTGCCTAAGTCTTCTTTTTTATTTTTGACTTAGCAGGCTTTTTTTTGTATATATGTTTTTTTCATTTTTTTGAAAGATACTGACTGCCTTGCTTAATGATTGATGAACCATCATGGGCTTTTGATTGATATCTCCAACACTTTTTTAATGTGTACGGACGAATGCTTGTGATTGAAACCTTTGTTGAAAGGTGTACTGAATGGTTCTCTTAAAATAGAATGCACAGCCAAATTAACTGAGGACTACCCTGCCCCAGGTTATGATCAAGGGTTTTGATTAGTACAAGAAAGAAACTTCTACTTCTTAGGCTCAAAGGGGTTGACGAGGGATTAACATCCTTATATCTCCACTGTTTAGGAATTGAAACAATGCCTGTACATCGTCAGCATAGTCTGCTCAAAAGCATACTGTATGAGGTTGCGGTATCGTTTTTGTCATCCTCCCTTAAAAGGCATACAGCTTTAGAAGGAGTTGAGTATCATAAAACATATGCAAAGTAAAGATGCAGTTTAGATGAGTGATAGCGAAATAATTTATTCAAAACAAACATATGCAATGCACTGATGATGATTACTAAAACAAATAATGTCTATCATGAGTCAAATGTTTAAACAAACAGAAAAGAAACTTGCAAATAAAAGTAGATCTAATGATCCAAAAGTTCGTCCGTCTAGACGTCACCCAGTCTTGTCATGACTAGGCATGGGAGCATTGATCATCCCAGGAGTTTCAGGAGGGTTGATTTTGATTTCTCCTTCATTGATCATATCTTGAATCTTATTCTTCAATGTCCAGCAATCGTTTGTGTAATGTCCAGGAATGTTGGAATGGTGCGCGCACCTCGCATTGAGTTTATAGCCAGAGGTGTTAGAATTCTTAGGAACATCCCTCAAAGTAATCAATTTGATCTTCAACAGATGTTGTAATGTTTGAGCCGACGACATATTGATTTTGGTGAATTGACGCTTAGGTGCATCTGGCCTGGGTCGTTGTTGTGGAGCTGGTGTAGAGATTCAGAGTATCCGGGGTTCGAGCTTCCGGAATGTGCATCTGATAAGAGTGTTTCAGAATGTCTGGAGTTCAAGCTTTCGAAATGTATATATGATTGGAATGTTTCAGAAGTCTGGGGGTCAAGCTTCCAGAATGTTCATCTGATTGGAACTTTCAGAATGTTCGGGGTTCGAGCTTCCGGAATGTATCTGGCATAGGACATTAGAACGAGTTATTCATTAAACCATATCTGAAGGAGAACAATCAGAACGAGCCATACATTAGACCATATCTGATGAAGGATACCAGAACGAGTCGTACATTAGACCATATGTCGCTACCGCGAAAATTAACAGAGTCGCCACTAACATATTTATCCTGAAAAGGAAGGGAATGCCAGCAAACCACAAAACAAAACAACGGTCTCACGACCAGAGAAAAAGGGTAAGGGAGTCGGTTACGCGAGGGGAAGGTATTAGCACCCCTCGCGCCCATCGTACTCGATGGTATCCACGCATGTGTCTAAATCTATGGGTGTGTAAACAAATCTATGCTAATCTGGACAAAATGAATGCAGAATGTAGGAAAAATAAAGGATTGTGCTCGCACGGGCCCTACCCCGCTGCCTACGTATCTGTTTTGCAGAATCAGAGCTACCGTAGCTCGGCTAACTAATTTTTGTTTGTTTTATGTTTTTTAGGTGAACGAGTTACATTCACACTCCGCTGCTCGACCTTTGGAGACTTATGCTGGGAATGGAGCGGAAATAACAAGCTCTTAAGAAAAGAAAATCAAAGAGTGTGGTTTGTGTTTTAAAAGATGCATGAGGAAGACCTAAGCTAAGGGGGAAAGCTTGCTACCTAATGTTATCATACAAAGGGTATAAGTCTAAGTTAGTCTAAACAACCTACGAGGGAAAAGGGAAGCAAACAATGAGCACACAAACGAGCATCCACTCGTAAAGCAAACAAACCAACGGTACTGACCGGATGGTAGAAAAGCGGTCCCTCCATAGCCAAGGGGAGCAACTCAACCCAAGTCAACCAAGCATTAGACCTCGTGAAAATGATCGGGCCATAGACAAGAGGGCGGACCCCGCTCAGCAACCAAGCCGTCACGGATCGTAAAGGAAAATGGTGCGTGCGTACACCGAGCATCAACGTCGAGCGACGCGAGCTATAGGAAAGGTGGGGGTCCGGCTACATGAACCCTTTTCCTGACATACTCGATAACAAGATCTTGTGCAGGTTCAGAAGCAGGCAGCGCATAGCGTGCGCATACTGAACAGACTCGATGAGACTAGGCGGGGGTTGATTGCTAACCCTTTCCGCATGCCTTCCATGAGGACTTAACGGAGTGCCATATAGGACTTATTACACCGTGACTCCCTGCCGCAAAGCACAAATGTAAACACACCAACAAAAACAGAGCCTCTTTCGAGGGCTTGGCCAGATGCATGTCTAGGTCCTACTTCTCATGTTATAGGATGATGCGAGAAAGCGATAAAGTGCGAGAAAAGATAAAATGAAACGGAATCAATACCAAACGGATGATGATCCGTAAACTAAAGCGAGGCAAAGCGAAGAAACTAGAATCCCGCGAGCGAGCTAGCAAAGCAAAAGCAAATGGTCAGCACACCGATTAGCCATAAAGCGCACAAATGTCGACTCGCATGTCGAGCATAATCACAAAACACCTGCAAGAAGAACAAGCAAACCAAACAAGAAGATATAAAGTAATAGGAACGTGTCTCCCGGATGAGAACACGATACAAGTGAATAGGGATCTTGTTCCGCGAGTAAAGCGGAACATTCAAGCAATAAGCGCCGGTCGGTAACTATCCAAGAGCCTTGCACACTAGCACACAAGTTAGAGATAAAAAAACATCGCAATCGGAATTGCGTTATTACCTTCTAATCTAAAAGCAAATGAATAACTAATGCAAACATGAAATGAACAACAAAATGTCAAGGGGAAAACAAGCATGAATAAACCACAATAAATCAATACCAATCATCTCACAAGATAGCACGCTTCACAAGCTTTCCAACGATATAAAGAACGCGCAAATCGGAGTTACGAGCAAAAAGATATGAAAGATTGAAGTTAGGAAGCAAAGGAAGCAAAAGTAGGTCGACCTACCCTCGACCTAGGTCGACCTAACAGGTCCAGAAACGAAATAAACAGCTCCAGGTCGACCTAAACTCACCCTGGGTCGACCTAACAGAGCCAGGATCAAAAATGAAGGTTTTAGGTCGACCTAAACTCACCCTGGGTCGACCTAACAGTGCCATAGTCAAAAATGAAGGTTTTAGGTCGACCTAAACTCACCCTGGGTCGACCTAACAGTGCCAAATGCCGAAAATTGAATTTTCTCGCAAGGAAACATGATGCAATTCTTCATGAATGTTCAGCATACAAGCAAATATCAAACATGCAATGCTATGAGTCAAGAGCAAACACATTATTCAGCAAATTGATCGGTCTTTAAGAGCAAAATTAAACATTCTATCGAACAATTAGCATGCAAGCATTGAATCGTAAGCATTGTAATTGTATCATCAAGAGCAATCGTTATCAAACCTCAAATGGCCTCAATCTAGCATAGGCATCATGAATTATCATTCCACCATCAATTATCACATGCTAGTACTCAAAATTAAGCACAAATGCTTCACACATTCAAATTATCGAACACTTAGCAAGCAATTTCTTGGATCATAAGCAACATGCATGTAGCATCATCAACAACTCAACGGTAAATCTCAAATTCAATCAAATAATCAAGATCAACACGAATCAATCAATCAACAATCAATTATCATCATCAATTATCATAGATCCATCATCCACAATCAAAAATCTTCATGATCAATGTCGAATTAAGCAACAAATTCAATAATCTAGCAAGGTTTGTAGTGAATTTACCGGATCGAACGAAGAGAATGAGATCGGATGAACACGAACGCGAACACGACGCGAACACGAACGAAATCCAAGAGATGTGAGGGAGAGAGTTGCGCGTGAGATCCTTTGATAGGGAGAGAGATGCGCGACACTTTAATCGGAGGAGAAGATCTTGATTTGTGCTTTGATCTTCATTTGTTCTTGAGATTTGATCTTGAATTGATGAAGTTTTTTTGTGAGTTTTTGTGGTTTTGATCCAAGAAAATTGAGAGAGAATTGAGAGAAAGTGTTTTTGATCTTTTGGGTGAAATTGAAGTTATGAGAGTTCTTTTTTTTTGATTTGTGAAGAGCAAAATGTTTATATATTGTCAACGCGAAATGTCCAAATTGCCCTCGGTGCGTCACATTTTGGATCGTTTTTAAGGAAACTCGGTTCGGCTCTGAATTTAGGAACGAAACCAATGCCATTGTGAAGATGACCAAATTTGTGACCCGTCGCCGCGAGAATCACCTCAATCCGATAAGCGATGAAGAAAATACGCCTGTTTGAATGACGAGAAACGTCGATTCATCTAGCGCGACTATGCAGAATTTTGTGAGTACCGCTTGTCATACCCCAAAATTTGCCCACACTATTTCTCCTATTCAAGTTTCAAATCCATATGCAAAGCTCTTAGACAAATTCTCCTATACAAAGGCTCTGAGTTAGGGTTTGGTTCATTCAAAGAAAAATCACTGAATCAAGGGCTCAAAGTGGTTCCATAAGGTCACAAACATCCCAAAGAATCCCCATGTAAGGTTTCAAGCTAATCAGGGCAAGTTGAGTCCCTCAAACCTTGATTAGGTCAATAGTCGATTCTCAAGGGCAAAAATGGTCATTTCAAGTCAACACACAATCAACATTTAAGATATTTGGTCAGTAACATCCTCATAACCCTAAAATCATTATTTGATCAAGGGTTGATCATAATGATGCAAGGAAACCTCAGAAGAGTCAAAAGTCAAAAGTTACTATTTTGGGCATGAACTGAAAAAAGTCAATCAAACTTTGAAAATTCACCAAATATTCATGCTTCATCAGAAAAATTCCCACCAAAGCTCATTTTGAAGGGAATTCATTCCTCTATCCAATGGTCCAAGAATCAAAACTCATAGGTCAATAATCTAAGAGATATGGCTTCATACATTATAGGTCCTTTTCAAAAGTCAACAAGAAGACACTTTTTTCAAAAGGGCATAAAATGAGAATGGAAAATGATTTTGATATGAGACCAAATACATTGGTTAGAGGACTCTCTAAGGTTTCCAAAATGTCCTAGAACACTTCCATACCTCAAAAATTGAGGGAGATACACCTTGTCAAAGTTGGACTATTTTCAAGGGCAAATGTGAAGAGAAAAGGTTCAAAAATTCAAATATTTCCAAAAGGGCCCATTTCCTTTTCACCCAATCTTCATTCCAAGTCCATGCACGTTCCAAGAATCACATCCTTATATTTTATAGTATTTTTATTAATTATTTAATGATTTTAATCATTTTAATCATGAATTAATTATATAAAAATATTAAATATATAATATGTGATTTGTTCTTATTTTTTCATCATCAATCACACAAATATCTAATTATCAATACTAAATTCGTGCAAATCAAATTAGTGAGGGAAATATTGGATTTAGACCAAATTTGGAAACTAGAAAAATCAAATTCCAATCAAAACTGCAATCAAAGATTCATTGAGATTTCATCCAATTTTATAACCCTAATTCAGTCTCCTATAAGTACTAAACAAATTCAGATGGCAAGGGTTCAAGTTTGGTGCAGTTGAAACCCTCAATCCGAGTTCAAAAGTTCACCTAGATTTCAAATTCCAATTCTTGGCTACAAGGTGATTGAAGGCTTTTTGTGGATCTCAATTTGTTCCTGAATCTCCAAGGAACCTTTCTCGATCGTTTGCAAGCACCGCATCCTCAAGAACATCATACAATAACTCACGGTTTGCGTTTTTTTTAAATCCTTCGATTTCAATCATTCATGCATCCTAACCGCATTTTATTTGTATAATCATGTTTATATTCATGCTCTGATGATTTCTGGAAATTTAATTGAGTTTCTGGGTGCGTTTGAGCCAAACTCCATAATTAGGGTTTGGAGCTTTTGATTTAGGGCTTTCCAATACAGGTAAAATTGAAACAAATTAACACCGTAGTCGAATTCGCAAGAGTCAGACGAATTCAATGGTGCTAGTGCGCCAAATTTTTGAATGCATTTAGTCTTGTTCGCTATTTTCAGTTTTAGTATGCAGGGCTTTTATAGCGCTTCCAACCAAAGGCGCTGTAAAAAGGTGTTTTTGCAGACTGGTGTGAGGAAGAAGATGACTACGCGTCATCGTGTGATTGGCCCGTTTGAATTCTCTTTGGCGCGCGCGCGTTCTGATTGCAGATGGATCCTGTGTGTTATGAAACACGCGTTAACGTGTTCCCTCGCCATCCAAGCCGTTCGTTTAATCCGCAGATCAGTCCAATGCTAGGCAAGCTGCAAGCGCACCATGGTCCCTCCAGCCTGCGCCACACAAGATCCAGCTGAGTTTTCTTCAAATTTTTTATTTATATAGTCACGTTAATATATATATATATATATATATATATATATATATATATATATATATATATATATATATATATATATATATATATATTTGTTTTTTTTTCCTTTTCTTTTTTCAAGTTATTTTATATATATATATAATAAAAACTTTTATACTTTTTTCTAAACCCTTTTTTTTATTATTAATATCTAATAATTATTTTTATTTTCTTTTAATATTCTTTTTTTATTTATTTATTTATATTTTTTAATTCTAAATCATATTTATTTAATTTAATTAATCATGTTAAAATTATTCAAAAAATCATAATTATTTCCTTTAAATTCCAAAAAATTTCATAAATACAATTTTACGCTCGATTTAATGTTCTGAACCTGATTTAATTAATTAGGTCGCGAGACCAATAATTAATTAAATCAATGCATCATTACACTCTATTTGAATCTCAACCAGGATTGATAATACACTGATTTGTTTTCTTTTCTATACTTTATCAGGGTTAGCAACATGATTTGTCCCGGGCGCGCGCCTTCAGAAAATCCGAAGTTAAGTAATTTAATTTTAATTTAATTATATCTATATTATTTTGATGTTCGGGTTTGTTTTGCATTCATCTCTTTCTGCCTTGCCTTTTCAGGGTCAACCCTAAAGGCGCCCTATCAACCATATCAGATCAAATCAGAGCTAAGTACCCTTACCTATTTAATTATTATTATTATTTTTTTTTTTATATATATGTTAGGGTCAATCCTGTTCGCCTTTGAATTAGCCATACACTCACTATTTATTTATTGGTTTGCATTTTCAGGGTTGTTGATTGCCAAAGCTACGAGTTTGGTAACCCTAAACCTTAACCTTATATTTTCCTGCTTTATTATTATTTGTGTCAAACCCTGATTAAGGGATCCGCTGGTTTCATTGTCCCCTTCCCCGTATTACTGTTTCTTGCCTTATATTATCTGCGTGGTTAGTAATTTAGGGAGTGCAACTCTGAATCAATTAGAATCACTAATTACAAGATAAATATTATCTGAACATAACCACGTGAATGTTGCACACACGCACCCTTTTGGGGTAACCTCTCTGTTGCCTTGTTGCCTGTTGCCTTGTGTTTGTGTTTTTTGCAGAATAAGCCAAGTCCCTCGAATACGAGGATACCTCAGCCATGTTGCCTCGATAAAAAGGTCACGACCCTAAATGATGCTGCCTTCGATACACAAATGACCTCGACCCTCGGAAGTTGCCTACGGAAAAAGGCTGAGGTATCTTCTGGTTGCCTAACGAAAATGGCTTATTCTGATCCTTGCCTTAGACTACCTGCCCTTCTATGGCATGGGACAGTCTTATGGCAAAGGATGCTTCGATGACCCTTCAACCTCCAAACGAAAGGCTTCCTGCCCCCTTATGGCAAGGATAGACCCTTTCATTCTGAAAGGCTAAAAAGAGACCTATCATCTGAGTTTAAGGTAATTCCCCCCTAATTGCCTTGCAATGCTCATCTTTAATATTCTTTCTCACAATTCTTCGAAAACTGGCTACGCTCATTTACAAGCTAAAGTCTACTTTTTTCTTTCATCTACTTTTTTCTAAAAAACAAACGAGCAAGCAAAGCAATTAAGAGCCCATGGAAAACCATGGATGCAAAGGGTGCCTTACACCTTCCCTTTGCATAAATTACCCCCCGAACTCAGATTTCTTAAAAGGTTTTTTTTTTCTGTTTCTTTTTGCCTTTCTGATTTAGTTTGGATAAAATAAAAGTCGGTGGCGACTCTTGCTTAACCGCGACATTCCGATTATTAAAAAGTCAGTTCACCGTATTACAGAACTGGCGACTCTGCTGGGGATTAATTCGATAAAAGAGGGGTTACCTTAAAAGTTTAGGAATCACTTGAATGTTTCCTATTGCTTGCTTTGCTTGTTTTATTTTTCAGGGCTGTTTTGGGAAAATTGAAGGACGAATCCTATTCCCGGATTCAAGTACGTCTAAGATAGGAAGTGGCATAGTCATGGCGACCTCCTTCATGTATGTGGAGGATTGGTCAATATGAGAGTTCACGCTTAAGTTAGGCCTCCATGGGTGTTTGCATGCTTCTCTTGTATGAGGGAGGTTCGTGCGGATGTTCGTGGGTGAGTCGGAGCTTAAGGACCTTTAGTTACCCTTAACCCATCCTGACTTTTAAGAACGTAGTGGGGGGACTACTCTTGATGTATGTTGAGAGCATAGTCGCTACCCGATACTACAGCTCAGATAGGTTCTTTCTCAAAGTATCATTGCATGGTATGTATGTATCATGTTCGAGGGTGCTTTAGGAGGGCTGACAATTCTGGGTAACTCGGTAGAACCCGTTGCTGAAATCTCCTTATCCATAGAAATACCCTTGGGAAGGACACCTGATCAGACTCCATGCAAGCCTTAGGCCAAAAATTGTGTGACTTGTGTGACTTGCGTGACTTGTTTGTGTTTGCTACTAACCTTCGTTTCCTCGCAGGTTTTGTTGAAAGGACTTGTTTGTCCTTACTATCTCACACTATGCTTAATGAACTGCATTCGCATGACATCATGACATCATGACATCATAAGCATAACATGATTTAACTAACCCTTTCAAGGATCTTAGGGATTTAGGGCGCACAATTTCAGGTGCCCTTATCAAAGACTGAATCCCTATCAAGGGGCAAGAGGATTTATTTTCCTCTGGCCGCATACCTTACGATTCAGAGACACAGTACCTATCAAGGGGCAAGAGGATTTATTTTCCTCTAGCCATACACCTTCAAATTCAGAAGTATCCCGAATCAGAGGCGATGACCCACTCGATATGGTGAGCTTGATTCTCAAAGAAAGACGTTCAAAGACAAAATTCATAATTCTTCAAACAAAGGCGCGACCAAATCATTTTCTAATGTTGCTAACTAAATGCCTAAAGATCCTTGAAAATATTGCATTTGCATTCATAACATCGCATAACAGGTTTCTCACAACAGGTATCTCATCCTCTCTTGTTGTTTACTTCACGCATAAATGGATTTCGAGCAATCAGTCAAACACCTCCAGGCTCGGAATACCCGATCCCAGACTTTGATTCTGAACTCACCCAAGGGGCAAGAAGAATTGAAGGCATTCCTATTCTTGGGGTACAATTACAATGCGAGATGCGCTTATTATTCGAACAATCCTGGTTATGGTGTAAAGGATAGTAGACCGTTGAAGCGTGCGATTGAAGATTTAATCATGACACTCAAATCAGAAAAGACCACGACAATGAAGTCACGACAACAAAATCATGACAACTGAGTCACGGTAATGGAATCACGACAACTGAGTCACGACAACGAAGTCACGACAACTGAGTCACGATAATGGAATCATGACAACTGAGTCACGATAATGGAATCACGACAACAAAGTCACGACAACTGAGTCACGATAATGGAATCACGACAACTGAGTCACAACAATCAATTCACTCATATGATCCAGACGCTCAGGGAAATCGAGCCAAAGAATTCTAACACCTCTGGCTATAAACTCAAGGCGAGGTGCGCGTACCATTCCAACATTCCTGGACATTACAACAACAATTGCTGGACATTGAGGAATAAGATTCAAGATCCAATCGATAACGGGGAAATCAAATTCAACCCCCCCGAAACTCCTATGGTGATCACCACCCCTATGCCGAGTCATGACAAGACTGATTGACGTCTAGACGAACGAACTTTCGGATCATTAGATCTACTTTCATTTGCAAGTTTCTTTTCTGCTTGTTTAAACATTTTGACTTATGATAGACATTATCTGTTTTAATAATCATCATCAGTGCATTGCATATGTTTGTCTTGAATAAATTATTTCGCTATCACTCATTTTAAATTATGTCTTTACTTTGCATGTGTCTTGTGATATTCAACTCCCGCTAAGCTGTAAGCCTTTTAAGGGAGGATGAAGAAAACGATACCGCAACCTCATACAGTATGCTTTTGAGCGGACTATGCTGATGATGTACAGGCATTGTTTCAATTCCTAAACAGTGGAGATATAAGGATGTTAATCCCTCGTCAACCCCTTTGAGCCGAAGAAGTAGAAGTTTCTTTCTTGCAATAATTAAAACCCTTGATCATAACCTGGGGCAGGGTAGTTCTCAGTTAATTTAGCTGTGCATTCTATTTTAAGAGGATCATTCAGTACACCTTTCAACAAAGGTTTCAATCACAAGCGTTCATCCGCACACATCAAAGAAGTGTTGAAGATGTCAATCAAAAGCCAATGATTGTTCATCAATCATTAAGCAAGGCAGTCAATGTCTTTCAAAATATAAAAAAACATATATACAAAGAAAAGTCTGCTAAGTCAAAAATCAAAAGATGACTTAGGCAAAAATCAAGGCATCCCGCTGACTGTAATCTCAAAAATAAACAGTTCAAGCAAAAGTTAGGGATATCAAAAAGATGAAAACAGATAAGTCAATAAATTCCTGAACAACACAATGTTGTGACTACCAAAAGGAAGAAGCGATTGTCATCTCAAAAGTTCTCTGTGTTTGTGAACCATCATCGTTATCAAAGGTGCAAATCCAAAAGTCTCTTGGAACCTGAATGCATAAGTTGAATTAACTGAGCTTAGGACTGAAGATCATCACGAAGAGGGGTGGGTATAATCAAATTTTGAGCCTTTATCATTTGTTTCTTAAACCATGAACCAAGCCACGTTACAACCCTTGAAAGCCCTAATTGAAGCATGGTTAGTTCGAAAGCATACTGTCACCAAAAAGGTATCCCGACTCCTTAAGGTTTACCACAAATGCTGAGTTGATGTCCTATTCTTTACAAACATCACGTTTTATAAATATCACGCTATTACATCTCTTGTTTTAATGTTTTTCAAAAACTCACGACAAACGTATGCTTTGCATCTCATGAATTCATTATTAAACAAATTTTGCTACATAATTTCAAATGTTAGCAATAGAAAGAATTTGCACAGGGTACAACTAATGACTGAAAGTTATCCCGACGGACAATATTACTCCAAAAAGCAATGTCCCCTACGTATACAAGGGGCATGACACGTTTTTCCCAATCAATCTGGGGCAATCAAGTCAAGATTCCAAGAATCTCTCAAAGCCAAACAGTCAGGAGCATCATCCTAAGTTTACGATTACTAGGGGCATGTCACCTACAATATAAACTTCATAAAGTCCTCACTAGCAGGGGCAGATCTATGCAAGTCCAATTCAACATCTTGATCAATACTCAGTGGCGTGTCCTGAATCGAGTAGTAAGTTACTATGATATTGGGGGCAACTTTTAAGACACCCACATCTCCCCACAGAGCCAGGTTCATAAGATCATATCCCCACAAAGTAATCATTAAGAAGATGTCTTCAAAAGTTCTCGTCCCGACACAGATATGGGTCCCCAACAGAGTTTACATCTTCAACACTGTCGTTTCTCCAACACTTTGCTCTTCACCAACATGGTTTATTAATGTCTTTATTCCCAATCAGGGTACATCAAGTTACTGATCATCCCTAAGCAAGAATCATAAATCCCCAACTGAGCATCTTCAAGACAAGATCCGACAATAAAATCACAAGGATATAGAGATTTATTTTCTCAATCAGGACAACATAAATCATATTCACATATCACATGTCATAAACATATTCATACAATTGCATACACGTTCATAATACATAAAACAGCGCGACAATTGCATACATAACATACGAGGCCCTCATTTATTTTGAGAATCCCGTCACACAAACACATTGCATACATCATGACATGGCATAAAGAAAACTAACCTCTACTTTTCAGGATACCACTATCTCCATTTACAAGAGTTAAGTCGACACCTTTGACGGTTCCTTAACAATCTATTTTCAAGTATTAAGTCGATACCTTTGACGGTTCCTTAATATATCAAGAGTTAAGTCGACACCTTTGACGGTTCCTTAACGACACACTTCAGATATAAGTCGACACCTTTGACGGTTCCTTATACAATCTATCTGCATATCTGAGTCGATACCTTTGACGGTGCCTCAATGATATGCTTCAAAGTTAAGTCGACACCTTTGACGGTTCCTTAACAACCCACATCAAGAGTTAAGTCGACACCTTTGACGGTTCCTTAACAACACACCTCAGATATAAGTCGACACCTTTGACGGTTCCTTATACAACCTACCTGCATATCTGAGTCGATACCTTTGACAGTGCCTCAACAATATGCTTCAAATTTAAGTCGATACCTTTGACGGTTCCTTAAATAACCCAACACAGATTTGAGTCGATACCTTTGACGGTTCCTCAACATTCAAAAAAAAAAAGAAGGCAACAAAAGCAGAAATTTTGCAACAATCCATACTCCAACAACTACCAGGTGGCATCTACAAGTCCATCTCCGACAAAAGTCCCTACTGCAAATAGGGCAAATTTCTTGGTATTCTAGTGTTCAATCATCTTCCACCTTCAGATACCGACTGGCATACAGACCACTCTACATCTTCAGGTTTAAGATAATTGAACAGGGGCAGCTGTCATACCCCAAAATTTGCCCACACTATTTCTCCTATTCAAGTTTCAAATCCATATGCAAAGCTCTTAGACAAATTCTCCTATACAAAGGCTCTGAGTTAGGGTTTGGTTCATTCAAAGAAAAATCACTGAATCAAGGGCTCAAAGTGGTTCCATAAGGTCACAAACATCCCAAAGAATCCCCATGTAAGGTTTCAAGCTAATCAGGGCAAGTTGAGTCCCTCAAACCTTGATTAGGTCAATAGTCGATTCTCAAGGGCAAAAATGGTCATTTCAAGTCAACACACAATCAACATTTAAGATATTTGGTCAGCAACATCCTCATAACCCTAAAATCATTATTTGATCAAGGGTTGATCATAA
The DNA here is from genome assembly GCF_029867415.1 of Vicia villosa. Classification (NCBI taxonomy): domain Eukaryota; kingdom Viridiplantae; phylum Streptophyta; class Magnoliopsida; order Fabales; family Fabaceae; genus Vicia; species Vicia villosa. The sequence goes on along the minus strand of NC_081182.1, from coordinate 28,177,659 downwards.
TGATGCAAGGAAACCTCAGAAGAGTCAAAAGTCAAAAGTTACTATTTTGGGCATGAACTGAAAAAAGTCAATCAAACTTTGAAAATTCACCAAATATTCATGCTTCATCAGAAAAATTCCCACCAAAGCTCATTTTGAAGGGAATTCATTCCTCTATCCAATGGTCCAAGAATCAAAACTCATAGGTCAATAATCTAAGAGATATGGCTTCATACATTATAGGTCCTTTTCAAAAGTCAACAAGAAGACACTTTTTTCAAAAGGGCATAAAATGAGAATGGAAAATGATTTTGATATGAGACCAAATACATTGGTTAGAGGACTCTCTAAGGTTTCCAAAATGTCCTAGAACACTTCCATACCTCAAAAATTGAGGGAGATACACCTTGTCAAAGTTGGACTATTTTCAAGGGCAAATGTGAAGAGAAAAGGTTCAAAAATTCAAATATTTCCAAAAGGGCCCATTTCCTTTTCACCCAATCTTCATTCCAAGTCCATGCACGTTCCAAGAATCACATCCTTATATTTTATAGTATTTTTATTAATTATTTAATGATTTTAATCATTTTAATCATGAATTAATTATATAAAAATATTAAATATATAATATGTGATTTGTTCTTATTTTTTCATCATCAATCACACAAATATCTAATTATCAATACTAAATTCGTGCAAATCAAATTAGTGAGGGAAATATTGGATTTAGACCAAATTTGGAAACTAGAAAAATCAAATTCCAATCAAAACTGCAATCAAAGATTCATTGAGATTTCATCCAATTTTATAACCCTAATTCAGTCTCCTATAAGTACTAAACAAATTCAGATGGCAAGGGTTCAAGTTTGGTGCAGTTGAAACCCTCAATCCGAGTTCAAAAGTTCACCTAGATTTCAAATTCCAATTCTTGGCTACAAGGTGATTGAAGGCTTTTTGTGGATCTCAATTTGTTCCTGAATCTCCAAGGAACCTTTCTCGATCGTTTGCAAGCACCGCATCCTCAAGAACATCATACAATAACTCACGGTTTGCGTTTTTTTTAAATCCTTCGATTTCAATCATTCATGCATCCTAACCGCATTTTATTTGTATAATCATGTTTATATTCATGCTCTGATGATTTCTGGAAATTTAATTGAGTTTCTGGGTGCGTTTGAGCCAAACTCCATAATTAGGGTTTGGAGCTTTTGATTTAGGGCTTTCCAATACAGGTAAAATTGAAACAAATTAACACCGTAGTCGAATTCGCAAGAGTCAGACGAATTCAATGGTGCTAGTGCGCCAAATTTTTGAATGCATTTAGTCCTGTTCGCTATTTTCAGTTTTAGTATGCAGGGCTTTTATAGCGCTTCCAACCAAAGGCGCTGTAAAAAGGTGTTTTTGCAGACTGGTGTGAGGAAGAAGATGACTACGCGTCATCGTGTGATTGGCCCGTTTGAATTCTCTTTGGCGCGCGCGCGTTCTGATTGCAGATGGATCCTGTGTGTTATGAAACACGCGTTAACGTGTTCCCTCGCCATCCAAGCCGTTCGTTTAATCCGCAGATCAGTCCAATGCTAGGCAAGCTGCAAGCGCACCATGGTCCCTCCAGCCTGCGCCACACAAGATCCAGCTGAGTTTTCTTCAAATTTTTTATTTATATAGTCACGTTAATATATATATATATATATATATATATATATATATATATTTGTTTTTTTTCCTTTTCTTTTTTCAAGTTATTTTATATATATATAATAAAAACTTTTATACTTTTTTCTAAACCCTTTTTTTTATTATTAATATCTAATAATTATTTTTATTTTCTTTTAATATTCTTTTTTTATTTATTTATTTATATTTTTTAATTCTAAATCATATTTATTTAATTTAATTAATCATGTTAAAATTATTCAAAAAATCATAATTATTTCCTTTAAATTCCAAAAAATTTCATAAATACAATTTTACGCTCGATTTAATGTTCTGAACCTGATTTAATTAATTAGGTCGCGAGACCAATAATTAATTAAATCAATGCATCATTACACTCTATTTGAATCTCAACCAGGATTGATAATACACTGATTTGTTTTCTTTTCTATACTTTATCAGGGTTAGCAACATGATTTGTCCCGGGCGCGCGCCTTCAGAAAATCCGAAGTTAAGTAATTTAATTTTAATTTAATTATATCTATATTATTTTGATGTTCGGGTTTGTTTTGCATTCATCTCTTTCTGCCTTGCCTTTTCAGGGTCAACCCTAAAGGCGCCCTATCAACCATATCAGATCAAATCAGAGCTAAGTACCCTTACCTATTTAATTATTATTATTATTATTTTTTTTATATATATGTTAGGGTCAATCATGTTCGCCTTTGAATTAGCCATACACTCACTATTTATTTATTGGTTTGCATTTTCAGGGTTGTTGATTGCCAAAGCTACGAGTTTGGTAACCCTAAACCTTAACCTTATATTTTCCTGCTTTATTATTATTTGTGTCAAACCCTGATTAAGGGATCCGCTGGTTTCATTGTCCCCTTCCCCGTATTACTGTTTCTTGCCTTATATTATCTGCGTGGTTAGTAATTTAGGGAGTGCAACTCTGAATCAATTAGAATCACTAATTACAAGATAAATATTATCTGAACATAACCACGTGAATGTTGCACACACGCACCCTTTTGGGGTAACCTCTCTGTTGCCTTGTTGCCTGTTGCCTTGTGTTTGTGTTTTTTGCAGAATAAGCCAAGTCCCTCGAATACGAGGATACCTCAGCCATGTTGCCTCGATAAAAAGGTCACGACCCTAAATGATGCTGCCTTCGATACACAAATGACCTCGACCCTCGGAAGTTGCCTACGGAAAAAGGCTGAGGTATCTTCTGGTTGCCTAACGAAAATGGCTTATTCTGATCCTTGCCTTAGACTACCTGCCCTTCTATGGCATGGGACAGTCTTATGGCAAAGGATGCTTCGATGACCCTTCAACCTCCAAACGAAAGGCTTCCTGCCCCCTTATGGCAAGGATAGACCCTTTCATTCTGAAAGGCTAAAAAGAGACCTATCATCTGAGTTTAAGGTAATTCCCCCCTAATTGCCTTGCAATGCTCATCTTTAATATTCTTTCTCACAATTCTTCGAAAACTGGCTACGCTCATTTACAAGCTAAAGTCTACTTTTTTCTTTCATCTACTTTTTTCTAAAAAACAAACGAGCAAGCAAAGCAATTAAGAGCCCATGGAAAACCATGGATGCAAAGGGTGCCTTACACCTTCCCTTTGCATAAATTACCCCCCGAACTCAGATTTCTTAAAAGGTTTTTTTTTTCTGTTTCTTTTTGCCTTTCTGATTTAGTTTGGATAAAATAAAAGTCGGTGGCGACTCTTGCTTAACCGCGACATTCCGATTATTAAAAAGTCAGTTCACCGTATTACACCGCTCAAAGAACTCGATAAAATTCCAACTTCGGCTCAAAATATGAACAGGCATGTGTGACAAAGAATCGAAGCTAACAAAATTTCTGAGAGAATGCCGCCGGAATGGACTTCATACGATAAAAATCAAAGAAGTTATGAATTTTCGAACTCGGCGCGACATACTCGAAAACACACTTTTTACCGAAACAACGCGACGATCCTTAAAATTCTGGGAATTTTCTATGCATATTTGGCCTTCGGTCCGAACATATGAAATCTTGGTAATGATGCCACGGAGCTCCAGTTAAATTTTCAAGTGAATCCGGCGAGCGGATTAGGAGATATGAATTTTCCGAGGCGCAAAACCCTACATTCAGCACTATTTCTCACTGCAAAACCTCAAGTAATTTGTCAATTTGAAGACCTTCCTTAAAGAATTGGCTCCCGAGCCGACACAAAAGTTGTAGATATCGTCGAAACAGCGGGGACAACGCGGGAACTTAGCTCATATCACCTTCCAAATAGTATTTGTGAATTTTCTCGTACTTTCGCCATTTAAACCATTCTTTCACACTTTAACCTCTTAAACCCATGCAAACTCTTTATTATTTTTCTCTCATTTTTGAATGACGAAATAAACGTCATTATTAACTTATAGCTCAAATAAAGAGGGCAAATTTTGGGGTGCAACAGCTGCCCCTATTCAAACTTCTTGAACCTGACGAGCGAGAAACGAAAGTTTCGAACCGTTGAGGTGGAAGGAGATTGAATACCACAATGAACTCGAAAATTTGCACTCTTGATCAATAGAAGATCCCATCTTGAAATAAGAAGGAATGTACCACCCCGCGAGCAGGGAGAAAAAACTTCAATTGACCTGGATAATAAATATGCTCCAACTTGTGAAAAAGGAGGAACGGACACCCACAGGCAGAGGAAAACACTTCAAATGATCTGGGCATCAAGAGAAGGAACATCTCGGCTGACCTGAATATCAAACGTTGCAGATGTCTCCGAACTTGCATCGGGATAGATGTCTTAAGTCGATCTGGGAATCGAGGGAGATACGCCGGTTGATCTGGACATCAACGGGTAATAGGTATCTCTGATCTGGGAATCTGGGCAGATATCTCTTCTGATGCAATTAAATCATCAGGTAGATATTCCTACTAATCTGGGAATTAGCGGCTAGCTCATTCGTAAGACCACGGGGATCCGGAGGCGGTTCCTTCAACTGAACTGATAATCAGGATAGGAACAATATCTCTTCCGAACTGTGTACGCCGGGGAAAGAATGCCTTTAAACTGATCTGGACATGATGCCAGAAAATAAGTAGGACAATCTTCATCTGAAGGACAAAGTCGATCAGGCAAACATCTCCATCTGATCTGATGATATCAGTGGCTTGCTCCTTAGTAAGATCACGGGAGATCCGGAGGCGGTTCCTTCAACTAATCTGAAACTGGATATTAGGATAGGAACGGATGTTTCTTCCGAACTGTGTACGCCGGGTAAAGAAAACGTCCTCAACTGATAGTAAGGTATCAGGACTGGGGAAACGAGTTTCTTCTTCTGAACGAACTAAATCGTCAGGGAGTAGATATTTCCAACTGATCTGATGTATCAGAGGGCTTGCTCCTTCGGAAGATCTTGGGAGATCCGGAGGCGGTTCCTTCAACTGAAAGTCTGATTTATCAGGAATGGGAACAAATATCTTCCACCGATCTGGGGGCATCGGGAATAGGAATGTCTTTGAACTGATCTGAGCTGTGCCAGAAAATAAGTAGAACAATCCTCTTCTGATTCAAAACATCAGGATAAGCGCCTGTCATGACTAGGCGAATATTGCTCTCTGGGGAGAATTTGTATCTTGATAACGTTCCTGTAGAAAGAAACAGATATGATATGATTTATGCATGATGCATGTATGAATGTGTATGGAATAACGTTTCCGAGAAGGAAAACGTTATATGCTTCTGAGAATGCAATGCAAATGATGCATGATTCAAACGTTGCCAGGGGAAACAACGGATGAGCACTGAATCGCTGAAGAAGTCCTGGAGAGAGTACATGGAACTCTGCGGGGAGGACAAGATGAGTGACTAGAAGTTACAAACTACGAGCTGACAGAGATGAATCAGAAATCTGCTGGAGACGATCAAATCTGGACGCGAGCTCTGTTTGGGGAATAATCCTGCTTGAAGATATGAACATCCCAATTGACTGCTTGGGGAATACCCTTGCAACTTCATTGGAGAAGCAAATTCTCGACATACTGGGGATGAAGAGATAAAAGCAAATCGTGGAGATAACTCTGATGAGGAGTAACCAACTTGCTTATAGGATGCATCCCGCCGGGGAAGTCCTAGATGAGAACAGATCCTGCTGAGGAAGCAAATGAACCTCTGCTGAGGAAAGAAACTCAGTGGGGAGGATGAATACTTCTGCACGGTGAGCTGCTGAGGATATGAGAGATCCTCTAGGGATAAGGAACTTGACATAAGAACCTTTTGTTAAGATAACTCCACTGGGGAATAATATGACTCTCCTGGGGAGAACAGGTCAATCGGTTGGGGAGATAAAACCCTCTACTGGGGAAAATGAGGCATTCAGGCAAGGAACCTCATTAAGAGCTTGCTGGGGAATCAGATACCATTCTATCATGACTCAGCTGGGGAGAAAGCATTCCGTCGGGAATAAGACTTCCGAAGTATGGAGAATGCATCGAAATGTGCTTTATTGAGGATATGAGAATCTTGGAACAAAGAAAATCTCATCTGAATGTACTCCGTTGGGGAGTGAGAATCTCTCCTTAGGAAGCACTCGGCTGGGGAGCAAGAATCTCTCCTGATTTGGTCCGTCGATATGCGGATGCGAAGCGTTTGCAAGGACGTACCTGCGAGACAAACAAATGAACATGCCCCAGGATATAGCATAGCATCTTGGCCTGCCATCCTGGTTACACAAGACTTCGAAGTAGATCCGAAGGTTATATCATTCCTAATCATGTATTGTAAAAGCAATGCAATTTTCAAATGCAAAGTTTAACACAAACTCAGGACGTTTTATGCAAACAAAACAGTAAAAGAAAACAGTTGTTTAAGATAAAAGGATCTTTATTAATTGCAAAAGAGATGCTCGTAAAAGAGCGAACACATTTCAGAGGTAGTTCCTAGTAAGAGGTAACCACACACTTATTGAGTACAAGAGAAATGGCAACGTGAAACGGATATCCATTGGTTACGATCCCGCTATCACTTTTATAACTCCGACGTTCTCATCTCCTTGCTTTGGAAGACCGTACTCATTAGGATTGATCACTGCCCGATTTACAACTGATTGCTGTGACATCACCGAACTTGTGGACCCGACGGGGTTTGTGTGAGTGCCTCTAGGGATTTGAGTTGCCAGGTGAAAACTCAAGAACACGGAGTCTTGCTTATCCCTCGGTCGGGAGCCCTAAACAAAGTGATTGGATGTTGTGAATGCTTTAGGGATTTGAGCCGCCAGGTGCGAACTCAAGAACACGGGGTCTTGCTTATCCCTCGGTCGGGAGCCCTAAGCATGTATGAAGAGTGATTGCCAAGGTGGCATGCGAGATGTAGTCATTCGCTTTTGTCCCTTTTTTGCCTAAGCCGCCCTTTCGGGTTTTCAACTTAGCGGGTATATTTGTTTCTTTTTCATTCTTTTGCCTGATTCATTTTCTTTTTTCCTTTCTTTTTTCGTTTTTTTTTCTTTTCTTTTCTTCTTTTTTTTTTTATCAGGTCTATGCGAAGTATTTTGTGACTACATCTGCGTTCACAGGGTGCGGAAAGTTCTCGCCATCCATCGTTGCAAGCATCATGGCGCCGCCAGAGAATACTTTCTACACAACAAAGGGGCCTTCATACGTCGGAGTCCATTTGCCTCGAGGATCGCCTTGAGGGAGAATGATTCTTTTGAGTACCAAATCACCTGGCCTGTAGCTTTAGGGTCGCACCCGCTTGTCAAAAGCTTTCCTCATCTTCTTTTGGTACACCTGACCATGTCCAATAGCTGCCAAACGCTTCTCATCAATGAGGCTCAACTGATCCATCCGATTTTGTATCCATTCTGACTCGTCAAGCTCGACGTCTTTCATAATCCTCAGGTAAGAAATCTCAACTTCAACTGGTAGTACTGCTTCCATACCATAAACAAGTGAGAAAGGAGTTGCCCCAGTCGATGTACGCACAGAGGTGAGATAGCCATGCAAAGCAAACGGGAGCATCTCATGCCAATCTCGGTAAGTCACTACCATCTTCTGCACAATCTTCTTAATGTTCTTGTTGGCCGCTTCGACAGCGCCATTCATCTTTGGACGATACGGAGAAGAATTGTGGTGTTTGATCTTGAAGGACTCACAAAGCTCATTCATCCACTTGTTATTGAGATTTGATCCATTATCAGTAATGATCTTTTCAGGAATCCCATAACGACAGATTATGTTGTGTTTGACAAAGCGAGAAATCACTTGTTTGGTAACATTCGCATAAGATGCGGCTTCAACCCACTTGGTGAAGTAATCGATGGCAACCAAAATGAAGCGATGTCCATTGGAAGCAGTAGGCTTAATCTCTCCAATCATATCAATGCCCCACATTGCGAAAGGCCACGGAGAAGTCAAGACATTTTAAGGCATAGGCGGCACGTGCACTTTGTCAGCATAAATCTGGCACTTGTGACAAATTCTGACATGGTTATGACAATCAGTTTCCATAGTGGACCAATAATAACCAGCCCTCAAGATCTTTTTAGCCATTGTATGCCCACTAGAATGGGTACCAAACTCGCCTTCGTGCATTTCCTCTATGATTTTCGAAGCTTCTTCTTTCACAACACATCGAAGCAACACACCATCATGATGCCTCTTGTACAACACCCCACCGTTGAGGTAAAACTTAGCTGCAAACCTTCTCAAAAACTTCTTATCAGTCACCGACGCTTCAGGAGGATACTCTTGAGTTTCGAGGAACTTTTTGATATCATGATACCAGGGATTACCATCTAATTCGACATCAGCCTCAAAGCAAAACGCCGGCTCATCCAATCTATTGATGGTAATGTTAGGCGCTTCATTGGCCCATTTCACTTTGAACATGGAAGCCAAAGTAGCGAGAGCATCAGCAAGATTGTTCTCTTCTCTAGAAATATGCTCGAATGTGATCTCATCAAAGTACGGAATGAGTCTTATCACATGCTCCCTGTATGGAATCAGATTCTGATGGCGAGTTTCCCAATCTCCATTGATCTGGCTAATAACAAGATTGGACTCCCCATAAACTTTCAAGTACTTGATTCGCAAATCGATCGCAGCTTCGATACCATAGATGCAGGCTTCATACTCAGCCATGTTATTAGTGCAATCAAAACAGATTCTGGCTGTAAATGGAATATGAAAACCTGATGGAGAAGTAATTACAGCTCCAACACCATTTCCGAGTGCATTAGAGGCACCATCGAACAAGAGCGTCCATCGCGATCCTGGTTCGGGTCCTTCCTCGGGTCCGGGAATGTTACAATCTCTGATGTACAGGACATCCTCATCGGGGAATTCAAACTTCATCGGTTCATAATCTTCGACAGGCTGATGTGCAAGATAATCTGCCGACACACTACCTTTGATGGCTTTCTGGGTAGTATACTGGATATCATATTCAGTCAAAATCATTTGCCACCTAGCTACTCTTCCGGAAAGAGCGGGCTTCTCAAAAACATACTTGATAGGATCCATTTTGGAAATCAACAAGGTGGTGTGAACCAACATATACTGCCTCAGCCGGCGAGCAGCCCACACCAAAGCACAACAAGTTTTCTCGAGCAGTGAGTATCGGGATTCACAGTCGGTAAACTTTTTGCTAAGGTAGTATATTGCATGCTCTTTTCGGCCAGACTCGTCATGTTGACCCAGCACACATCCCATTGAATTCTCAAGAACTGTGAGGTACATAATCAAAGGCCTTCCTGGAACTGGAGGCATTAGTATCGGAGGTTCCTGCAGATACTCTTTCACTTTTTCGAATGCTTTTTGACAATCATTATTCCACCTGGCCGTCTGATCTTTTCTTAGCAACTTGAATATTGGTTCACAAGTGGCCGTAAGATGAGAGATGAATCTAGCAATGTAGTTCAACCTCCCTAAGAAACCACGAACCTCTTTTTCTGTTCTCGGCTCAGGCATCTCTTGTATAGCTTTTATTTTTGCAGGATCGACCTCAATACCTTTTCCACTGACAACAAAGCCCAACAATTTTCCGGAACGCACTCCGAAAGTGCATTTGTTTGGGTTCAACCTCAGTCTGAATTCCCGAAGCCTTTCAAACAACTTCTACAAATGAACCAAGTGCTCTTCTTCAGTATGAGATTTTGCAATCATGTCATCAACATACACTTCAATCTCTTTGTGAATCATGTCGTGAAAAAGAGTCACCATGGCGCGCTGATACGTTGCCCCTGCGTTTTTCAACCCAAAAGGCATGACTTTATAGCAGAAAGTTCCCCACGGTGTGATAAACGTTGTTTTCTCCATGTCTTCTGGTGCCATCTTGATCTGATTGTACCCAGAGAAGCCATCCATGAAGGAAAACACTTTGAAATGAGCAGTATTATCCACCAACACATCGATGTGAGGGAGAGGAAAATCATCTTTCGGACTCGCCCTATTCAGATCTCTGTAATCAACACACATCCTGACCTTTCCGTCCTTCTTAGGTACAGGAACAATATTCGCAACCCACGGCGGGTAATTCACAACTTGCAGAAAGCCAGCATCAAACTGTTTCTCAACTTCTTTCTTAATCTTCTCAGACATATCTGGGCGAGTCCTTCGAAGCTTCTGCTTGACAGGAGGACTATTTTCTTTGAGAGGCAGGCGGTGTACCACAATATTCGTATCAAGACCTGGCATATCCTCATAGGACCAAGCAAAGATATCCGCATACTCTTTCAACATAGCAATAAGCCTCTGCTTCACACTATTCTCAAGCGCAGCCCCTATCTTGACTTCTCGGACTTGCTCTTTAGTGCCAACATTTACCATCTCAATTACCTCATGATGTGGTTGAATCGCTTTCTTTTCTTGTTTCAATAATCTGGCCAACTCATCGGGGAGATCACAATCTTCATAAGCTTCCTCCTCGGCTTGGTAGATCGGATTGTCAAAATCATAATAAGCAATAGCGGAACTGTTACCAATGGAATCCGTGGTAGTGGAACATCTGCATGATTGATGTTTTTATTTCAGTTTTATTTTTTATTAAGCTATGTGCAAGTGTGTGCAAAAAACATTGCCATTTAAGGGAAAAAGTTAAAAAAAGAAAGACAAAGAGCAAAACATTTGAATGCAAAAAGGTATCAAAAAGGTATCCTGACTCCTTAAGGTTTGCCAAAAATACTGAGTTGATATTTCATCTTTACAAACATCACATTGTTACAAACATCATGTTTTTACAAATATCACGCCTTTACATCTCTTGTTTAAACATTTTTCAAAAAAAAAAACTCAAGACATACATATGCATTGCATCTCGTGAATTCATTATTAAACATATTCTTCTACATAATTTCAAATGTTAGCATCAGAAAGAACTTGCACAGGGTACAACTAATGACTGAAAGTTATCCCGACAGACAAGATTACTCCAAGAAACAATGTCTCCTACGAATACAAGGGGCACGACACGTTTCGCTCAATCAATCTGGGGCAATTCAGTCAAGATTCAAAGAATCTCTCAAATGCCAAAAAGTCAAAGGCATACATCTCAAGTGGGTTTCAAACTATTTCCCGATCAATCTGGGGCAACCAAGTCAAGATTCTGAGAATCTCTCAAAGAGGCCTAAACAATCAGGGGCATGCACCCAAGGAGATCTGAAGCTACTTCTCAACCAACATAGGACAGTGTCTTGAGCCTATGATTACGAGGGGCATGTCGCCCATAGTTCATATCTCATAAAGTCCTCGCGAGGCGAATCTTTCCAAAGTCCCTACTAACTGGGGCAAATCTATGCAAGTCCAGTTTGACATCTTGATCAACATTCAGTGGCATGTCCTAATTAAAATCCAGGAATGGCAGGTACTATAATACTAGGGGCAACTTTCAAGACACCCATGTCTCTCCATAGAGCCGGGTTCACAAGATCATATCCCCACAGAGTAATCATTAAGAAGATATCTTCAAATGCTCTCGTCCCGACAAAGACATGGCTCCCTAACAAAATTTACATCTTCAACACTACTGGTTCTCCAACACTTTTCCCTTCTCCAACATGGTTCATCTCTAAATCAGGGTACATCAAACTATTAATCATCCCCAAGCAGAAACCATAAATCCCCAGCTGAGCATCTTCAAGACAAGATCAAACGCCAAAATCACAATGATACAGAGATTTATTTTCTCAAGATACTCCAAATAGCATAAATCATTTTCATACATCATGCGTCATAGTAAATTCATACATAACATACATACGCCTCACTGCCTATGCATAACACTTTCATTCATAAACATTACAATGCAGGCATCACGACATTGCATAAAACTGATGTTTCTTTTGCAGACTACTTATACATCTTCTAGATATAGTGCAGAGATAATCAATTCAACAATTTAATTCTGACACTCATTCAAGATAGAGATTTAATTCTGATACTTAATTTTGGGTACTCTCTAGAGATAGTTCAGAAATAATCAAGACGAAGATTTAATTCTGATACTTAATTTTGGGTATTCTCCAGAGATAGTTCAGAAATAATCAAGACGAAGATTTAATTCTGATACTTAATTTTGGGTTTCCTCCAGAGATAGTTCAGAGATAATCAAGACGAAGATTTAATTCTGATACTTAATTTTGGGTTTCCTCCAGAGATAGTTCAGAGATAATCAAGACAAAGATTTAATTCTGATACTTAATTCTGGGTATTCTCCAGAGATAGTTCAGAGATAATCAAGACAAAGATTTAATTCTGATACTTAATTTTGGGTATTCTCCAGAGATAGCTCAGAGATAATCAAAACAAAGATTTAATTCCGACGCTTAATTTTGGGTATGCTCCAAAGATAGTTCAGAGATAATCAAAACAGAGATTTAATTTCGACACTTAATTTTGGATATCTTCCAAAGATAGTTCAGAGATAATCAAGACAGAAATTTAATTTTGACAAACATTTCGAAGATAATTCAGAGATAATCAAGACGACGATTTAGTTCTGATACTTAGTTTCGAGCGCCCCCCGTGAATAGTTCAAAGGACTTAGATCTAATTCAGTCACTACGAACAGTGCTGACACGCTCAATCTCCAATAAACTTTCTCTCAAGGCCCGGATGGCATCTTCAAGCCCATCTCCGACAAAAGTCCCTATTTCAGCTAGGGCAAATTTCTTGGTATTCTAGTGTTCAATCATCTTCCACCTTCAGATACCGACTGACATATAAACCACTCTACATCTTCAGGTTTAAGATAATTGAACAGGGGCAGCTGTCATACCCCAAAATTTACCCATACTTTTTCTCTTGCACAAATTCAAAACAAGGTACAAAGCCACAAGAAACACTCTCCTATACAAGGCTCTAAAACTAGGGTTTGATTTGTTCAAAGGAAAAATCAGTGAATCAATGACTCCAAGGCATCTCATATGACCCAATGTATCCCACATTACCTCTATGACAAGTATCAAGGCCTATCTCAAAGCTCTGGTCAATCAAAAGTTCAGAAGGTCAATAGTCGACTAGTTGACCTAGAAAGTCAACTATGGTCAAAGTAAAGACAAAACTCCTGATTTTTGTCAAGGTCCTCATATTGAAGTATCATTCACCATTTGATCAAGAATTGATCATGGTTCATCGAGGAAAGATAAAAAATCAACAAATCAAAAAGTTTCTAAATTAGGGTTTTGTATAGGAAAAGTCAACTGAACTTTGACCAGCCATAACTCTCACATGGAACATCAGAAATTTTCCATCTAAAGCTCATTTTGAAGGAAATTTGATTCTCTACAACTTTGTCTCTCACATGACAAGGCTAAAAATGCTCCATTTAAGAGATATGAGCTAATACATTACAGGTCCTTCTAAAAGATCGCCAAAAGGCAATCTTTTCTCAAAGCTCATAACTTGAACATGGTAAACTCAATTGAGATGAAACCAAAAAGACTTTCTAGGGGACATTTTGAGCTTTCCAAAAAGTTATAGAACACTTTCATACGTTCAAAATTGAGAGAGTTATGACTTACTGAAGTTAACCAATTTTGAGAAAGTGCAAAAAGTAAATATTGAGCAAAAATTGAACTCCTTATAAATGGGCCTATCTTTTATACTTAAAACGTGTTCCTAACATGGGCCACGACCCCCAAGCCCATTTTTGCATTATCCTTTGATTTATTTTATTTATTTTTGATTTTTATTCATTAAAAGTCAAATTTAATAAATTAAAAAATAAGGAAATACAAAGATTGCATTGGCTTATTTTTTGATCAAATATTGAAGCTCAAAATCAAGGCAAATTTCGTGGAGACATGATTGGCAAGAGATTCACACAAAAATAGCAAGTTTGCATATTATTTTTCAATCAAATTTTTTCATTTAATTATGGGCTTCTTGTGGACCTTTTTCTTGACCTAATTTGATCCTTATATATAGTCAAATACGTTCAGCAAAAAGGAGGAGAAGACACGTCTTTTGCAGCCAAGAAAATAGGGATTGAAGTTTCAAAACCGAAAACAAAGTTACACCCTTGAGCTTATAATTGCAGCCGTTCATAAGCAACTCTGGGCGTCCCTTCTTGTTCCTGAGGTCTGCAGAGGTAGGTAAGAATCCTAACCATGGCCAAACATGCGTAAATCATGCATGCCGTGAACCACCATTGCCATGATACATGTGATCTTCGTATTTTGATTTTTGTTATGTTTTTATTCAATCTAACATCACTGATGTGTTCCAGAGACCCATTAGAACAGGTTGAATGCATTGTTTGCGAGCTTTCACGCGTAGAGCACACAACACCATTGTTAGGGCAAGAGAGTTCACTCTCTTCGACTTCACATGTGCAGCCCGATTCATGACTTGAAACCGGTTCCATTGGATTCACAATGTTTATTTTAGTAGATCTGGGCAGTCGGTTTGTGTTTTAACGCTTTTATTTTAAGCTTTGATTTTTTCAGAATTTTGCTACGAAAGTTCATCACAGAATTCGCAGCTGTATGGAAGCTGTTTCGTAGCTAAAAAAGAGGAGGAGATGATGAACAGTCCTCGCGACTCGTGGACCACGCGTGTAACGCATTGATTGGACGGTCTACAGTTCAACATCACCTCTCCACTTCTATTGGCCAGTCAACTCACTCTAATTCTCTCTCTATTCTCTTATTGGTCCGCGCAAGAGACCTGGGACCCACGCGTTGAATCATTGATTTCAATTAATAGTTTTTTGTTTATAATACTTTGAATCTCGTTTACTAACAACAGAGTATTTCAGCGCAGCTGGCAGTGTGAGAGAGTCTTTAATCACTGAGGCAGGGGTTCGATCCATGAATCCCTCTAAAATATTTTGGGACATTATTTCTTTACAAATCCAGCACGCGTGCGCTCTCCAGGGACTACCATGCTCCCTCGGTCTCCACCATTGGATTAAGGCTGGCGATCAAATCTAAGGCTCCAAGGATGAGCATCCACCATATACCTCCATGATGCAACCACACGAGAACAAAGCTAAGTTTTTTTTATTTTTTTATTTTTAATTATATGAATAGTTTTATCTATTTCTTTTTCTTCTTTCTTTTTTTTCTTTTTTTTCTTTTTTTTCTTTTTATTTTTACTCATTTAAATGAATTATGAATTAGTGTTATAATAATTTATACTTATTTAATTTTTAATTGAAAACTCGATTTCCCTCGATTTTGTCAATAATTGTTTTTGAACAATAAAAATTATTATTTGTATGTACTTAATTAATTAAAATTAATAATTAGGTTTTAGGTTTGTTAACCTCGAGTCATTTATAAACTCCCAGAATCTTGGTAGGTGTTATCCACTAATACATCTTACCTTGTAGGTCACCATAAGTTTTCTTAAAAAACCTTCAGGGTTTGTAAACCTAAAAGATCATTCATGCACTAACCTTTTTCTGTTTTTGTTCAAATTTTCAGGATTAATCAAGACCCTTCCGACTACGCGCCATGCCAATCAAGAATCTAAGTTTCTAAACTTTTTCTCTTATTTTTATTATTTATTTTGTTTAAATATTATTTTTGTTATTTTGCCTTGTGATATAAGTTAGAAATTATCTTCAAATGTTAATGAATTAGCCGTACACTCACTTTCCTTTTTCTTTTGTCAACTCTTTAATGGTCAGGGTCAATGCTTCATGCTCAAGGCAAACCTCTGCCTATCAACCTTCATTAATCGAAGCTAAAGGTTTGTCAAGTCGCCAAAGCTACAAGTTGGGTAACGCTAAACCCTAAACCCTAACCTTGATATTTTCTTTGTTCATTATTACTTATGTCAAACCCTATTAAGGGATCCGCTGGTTTCATTGTTCCCTTCCCCATATTATTATGTAACTGTTCCCTGGTTGTATTGTGTGGCCTTAAAGGCACTTAAAACTGTTATATTATTTTTACTGCGTGGTTAGTAATATAGGGAGTGACAAGACTAATCAATCAAACGTTAGATCATTAACTATACAAGATAAATGTAATCGAAGTAAACCACATGATTGTTGCACCCGCACACCTTTAGGGTAATCCCTCTTGTTGCCTTATTGTTGCCTGTTGCCTTTAATTGTACTAAATAGTCAAATCCCTCGATTCCGAGGATACCTAAGCAAAACAAACGTTGCCCTCAGTTCATTATTATCAATTCTGTCCCTCGAAGTTGCCTCGGTAAAAACATGATGATTGTCCCAATTGCCAAGGTATCCTCGCATGAGGCCTAAAAAGATTAATGACTATTATATCCTTCCCTTAGACTACCTGCCCTCTTTATGGAATGGGACAGTCTTATGGCGAACGATTACTCGATGACCCTTACACATCCAATTGAAAGACTTCCTACCCTTTATGGTATGGATAGATCCTTTCGCCTCGAAAAGCTAAAAGAACAATTTTTTAAACTTAGGATAGTTGTTGTTAATTGCCTGCTCATAACAATTCAAGATTCAAAATACTTTTCGCACCTCCTATTTCAAAACAATTTCAAAACAAGGCTACGCTTATTTTCAAGCTAAAGTCCTTAACGAAATTTTTTACTATTCACACACGACACTTTTCAAACAAATCAAACAAACAAAGTGAGCCAAGCAATTAAGAGCCCATGGATAACCATGGATGCAAAGGGTGTCTTACACCTTCCCTTTGTATAACTTACCCCCCGAACTCAAAATCTTTTTAAAAGATCTTTTCCTGTTCTTTTAGCCTTTCCTAAAATTGGATAAAATAAAAGTCGGTGGCGACTCTTGCTATCCGCAACATTTTCGATTATAAAAAGTCAGTTCACCGTATTACAGAACTGGCGACTCCACTGGGGACGCTTTCGAATAAAAGAGGGGTTACCTTAAAGCTAGGATCACTTTAAATTGTTTGATTTTTTTGCTTTATTCTTAAAGGTTGTTTTGGGAATATTACTTGTGTGAAAGATCCTAACCCGGATCTGAGTACCTTAGGTAAATGGCATGAGATCAAGGAGACTGCACAGCGTATACTGATGTGGTTGATATGATGGTCATCGTTAGTGTGACACATTGGTTTGTCATGGTGTTCCTTGCGATCCGACTCGAGGAAACACTTGGCTGCTGCGTGGTGTCATCAAGCACTAATTTGCCCCTAGAACCCTAGTGGAACTTGACTTTAGCCTATTAGGAAGTAGCGAGATGGCTGGCTTTGGTTCCGACTGAAGTTGGTTGATACTCGAAGCTACACTCATATGGACTGGAATTTCGGGACCTTCTCGGTTGGTGATTCGATTACCGAACTGAGATAAGCGCCTTCGAGAAAGGTCAATGATATGAGCTCCCTAGAACCCGATCTTAATATAGGACAGGTTGAACCAACTAAACTTCAGTGGGGAGGGTACTTACCTACGAACTTCAAGCAAGCCTCTAAACCTAAGGGCACTTGTGTGACTTGTTTGTGTTTGCTACTAACCTCTGTTTCCTTGCAGGTTTTTGTTAAAGTACTTGTTTGCCCTCACTATTCTATGTCGTGCCTAATGAGCTGCATTCACATAACATACTAACTGTTGTTTCCTTGTAGGTTTTGTTGAAGGACGTGTTTACCCTTACTATATCACACTATGTCTAATGCATTGCATCTGCATGACATCATAACATCATAACTAACCCTTTCAAGGATCCTAGGGATTTAGGGCGCACAATTTCAGGTACTCTTATCAAGGACTAAATTCCTATCAAGGGGCAAGAGGATTAATTTTCCTCTAGCCACATACCTTCCGGTTCAAAGGTGTAGCACCTAACAAGGGGCAAGAGGATTTACTTTCCTCTAGCCATGTACCTTCAAATTCAGAAGTTCCCGAATCAGAGGCGATGACCCACTCGATATGGTGAGCTCGATTCTCAAAGAAGGACGTTCCAAAACAAAGTCCAGGATTCTTCAGACAAAGACGCAACCAAATCATTTTCTAAATGTTGCTAACTAAATTTCCTATAGATCCTTGAAAACATTTCATTTGCATTCATGACATTGCATATTTCTAACTTTGTTTTCAGGTTCCGCCATAACAATCATTCCTCTCAGATATAATCGAGCTGGAGATTCATCCTGACAAGCCTTTTTACATTCCAAAACTTCGTCAAATAACTCATCGACTCTAACAAGCAAGCATTCCCTATCAGATATGGTCTAATGTATGACCCGTTCCGGTATCTTCAGTCAGATATGGTCTAGTGTATGACTCGTTCTGGCATTATTCATTAGATATGGTTTAATGTATGACTCGTTCTGGTATTCCCCTTTAGATATGGTTTAATGAATAACTCGTTCTAATATCCTTCCTCAGATATGGTCCAATGTATGACTCGTTCTGACATTCCAACAGATATGGTCTAATGTACGAATCGTTCTGCTATTCCTCAACAAATATAGTCTAACGTATGGCTCGTTCTGATATTCCTCCTCAGATATGGTATAATGTACGACCCATTCTGGCATACCTTTTCAGATATGGTTTAATGAATAACTCGTTCTGATATCCTACGCCAGATACATTCCGGAAGCTCGGTCCCCGGATA
Source organism: Vicia villosa (assembly GCF_029867415.1). Taxonomy (NCBI): domain Eukaryota; kingdom Viridiplantae; phylum Streptophyta; class Magnoliopsida; order Fabales; family Fabaceae; genus Vicia; species Vicia villosa. Next base: position 28,159,004 of record NC_081182.1, on the reverse strand, counting down.
CTCTGAATCTCTACACCAGTTCCCCAACAACAAAGAAAGCCAGACGTACCCAAGCGTCAATTCACCGAGATCAATATGTCATTGGCTCAAGCATTACAACATTTATTGAAGATCGAATTGATTACTCTGAGGGACCCTCCTAAGAATGCTAACACCTCCACTCCTGGCTATAAACTCAATACAAGGTGCGCGTACCATTCCAACATTCCTGGACATTACACAAACAATTCCTGGACATTACACAAACGATTACTGGACATTGAAGAATAAGATTCAAGATATGATTAATGACGGAGATATCAAATTCAACCCTCCTGAAAATCCTATGGTGATCACCGCTCCTATGCCTAGTCATGACAAGACTGATTGACGTCTAGACGGATGAACTTTTGGATCATTAGATCTACTTTTATTTGCATATTTCTTTTCTATTTACTTAAACATTCGAATTATGATAGACATTATTTGCCTTAATAATCATCATCAGTGCATTGCATATGCTTGTCTTGAATTTATTATTTCGCTATCACTCATTTTAAATTACGTATTTACTTTGCATATGTTTTGTGTTTATTCAACTCCTGCTAAGCTGTAAGCCTTTTAAGGGAGGATGACGAAAACGATACCGCAACCTCATACAGTATGCTTTTGAGCGGACTATGCTGACGATGTACAGGCATTGTTTCAACTCCTAAACAGTGGAGATATAAGGATGTTAATCCCTCGTCAACCCCTTTGAGCCTAAGAAGTAGAAGTTTCTTTCTTGTACTAATTCAAAACCCTCGATCGTAACCTGGGGCAGGGTAGTTCTCAGTTAATTTGATTGTGCATTCTATTTTAAGAGAATCTTTCAGTACACCTTACAACAAAGGTTTCAATCACAAGCGATCATCCACACACATACAAGAAGTGTTGGAGATGTCAATCAGAAGCCAATGATGGTTCATCAATCATCAAGCAAAGGCAGTCAATATCTTTAAAAAAAAAACGAAAAAACATACAAGGAAAAGCCTGCTAAGTCAAAAATCAAAAAATGACTTAGGCAAAAATCAAGGCATCCCGCTGACTGTAAGCTCAAAATAGACAGTTCAGGCAAAAGTTAGGGATATCAAAAATGGAAAAGAAGAAGTCAATAAATTCCTAAACAACACAATATTGTGATTACCAAAAGGAAGAAGTGACTGTCATCTCAGAGTTTCTCTCTACTTGTGAACCATCATCATTATCAAAGGTGCAAATCCAAAAGTCTCTTGGAACCTGAATGCATAAGTTGAATTAACTGAGCTTAGGACTGAAGATCATCACGAAGAGGGGTGGGTACAATCAAATTTTGAGCCTTTATCCTTTGTTTCTTAAACCGTGAACCAAGCCACATTACAACCCTTGAAAGTCCTAACTGAAGCATGGTTAGTTCGAAAGCACATTGTCACCAAAAAGGTATCCTGACTCCTTAAGGTTTGCCAAAAATACTGAGTTGATATTTCATCTTTACAAACATCACATTGTTACAAACATCATGTTTTTACAAATATCACGCCTTTACATCTCTTGTTTAAACATTTTTCAAAAAAAAAAAAACTCAAGACATACATATGCATTACATCTCGTGAATTCATTATTAAACATATTCTTCTACATAATTTCAAATGTTAGCATCAGAAAGAACTTGCACAGGGTACAACTAATGACTGAAAGTTATCCCGACAGACAAGATTACTCCAAGAAACAATGTCTCCTACGAATACAAGGGGCACGACACGTTTCGCTCAATCAATCTGGGGCAATTCAGTCAAGATTCAAAGAATCTCTCAAATGCCAAAAAGTCAAAGGCATACATCTCAAGTGGGTTTCAAACTATTTCCCGATCAATCTGGGGCAACCAAGTCAAGATTCTGAGAATCTCTCAAAGAGGCCTAAACAATCAGGGGCATGCACCCAAGGAGATCTGAAGCTACTTCTCAACCAACATAGGACAGTGTCTTGAGCCTATGATTACGAGGGGCATGTCGCCCATAGTTCATATCTCATAAAGTCCTCGCGAGGCGAATCTTTCCAAAGTCCCTACTAACTGGGGCAAATCTATGCAAGTCCAGTTTGACATCTTGATCAACATTCAGTGGCATGTCCTAATTAAAATCCAGGAATGGCGGGTACTATAATACTAGGGGCAACTTTCAAGACACCCATGTCTCTCCATAGAGCCGGGTTCACAAGATCATATCCCCACAGAGTAATCATTAAGAAGATATCTTCAAATGCTCTCGTCCCGACAAAGACATGGCTCCCTAACAAAATTTACATCTTCAACACTACTGGTTCTCCAACACTTTTCCCTTCTCCAACATGGTTCATCTCTAAATCAGGGTACATCAAACTATTAATCATCCCCAAGCAGAAACCATAAATCCCCAGCTGAGCATCTTCAAGACAAGATCAAACGCCAAAATCACAATGATACAGAGATTTATTTTCTCAAGATACTCCAAATAGCATAAATCATTTTCATACATCATGCGTCATAGTAAATTCATACATAACATACATACGCCTCACTGCCTATGCATAACACTTTCATTCATAAACATTACAATGCAGGCATCACGACATTGCATAAAACTGATGTTTCTTTTGCAGACTACTTATACATCTTCTAGATATAGTGCAGAGATAATCAATTCAACAATTTAATTCTGACACTCATTCAAGATAGAGATTTAATTCTGATACTTAATTTTGGGTACTCTCCAGAGATAGTTCAGAAATAATCAAGACGAAGATTTAATTCTGATACTTAATTTTGGGTATTCTCCAGAGATAGTTCAGAAATAATCAAGACGAAGATTTAATTCTGATACTTAATTTTGGGTTTCCTCCAGAGATAGTTCAGAGATAATCAAGACGAAGATTTAATTCTGATACTTAATTTTGGGTTTCCTCCAGAGATAGTTCAGAGATAATCAAGACAAAGATTTAATTCTGATACTTAATTCTGGGTATTCTCCAGAGATAGTTCAGAGATAATCAAGACAAAGATTTAATTCTGATACTTAATTTTGGGTATTCTCCAGAGATAGCTCAGAGATAATCAAAACAAAGATTTAATTCCGACGCTTAATTTTGGGTATGCTCCAAAGATAGTTCAGAGATAATCAAAACAGAGATTTAATTTCGACACTTAATTTTGGATATCTTCCAAAGATAGTTCAGAGATAATCAAGACAGAAATTTAATTTTGACAAACATTTCGAAGATAGTTCAGAGATAATCAAGACGACGATTTAGTTCTGATACTTAGTTTCGAGCGCCCCCCGTGAATAGTTCAAAGGACTTAGATCTAATTCAGTCACTACGAACAGTGCTGACACGCTCAATCTCCAATAAACTTTCTCTCAAGGCCCGGATGGCATCTTCAAGCCCATCTCCGACAAAAGTCCCTATTTCAGCTAGGGCAAATTTCTTGGTATTCTAGTGTTCAATCATCTTCCACCTTCAGATACCGACTGACATATAAACCACTCTACATCTTCAGGTTTAAGATAATTGAACAGGGGCAGCTGTCATACCCCAAAATTTACCCATACTTTTTCTCTTGCACAAATTCAAAACAAGGTACAAAGCCACAAGAAACACTCTCCTATACAAGGCTCTAAAACTAGGGTTTGATTTGTTCAAAGGAAAAATCAGTGAATCAATGACTCCAAGGCATCTCATATGACCCAATGTATCCCACATTACCTCTATGACAAGTATCAAGGCCTATCTCAAAGCTCTGGTCAATCAAAAGTTCAGAAGGTCAATAGTCGACTAGTTGACCTAGAAAGTCAACTATGGTCAAAGTAAAGACAAAACTCCTGATTTTTGTCAAGGTCCTCATATTGAAGTATCATTCACCATTTGATCAAGAATTGATCATGGTTCATCGAGGAAAGATAAAAAATCAACAAATCAAAAAGTTTCTAAATTAGGGTTTTGTATAGGAAAAGTCAACTGAACTTTGACCAGCCATAACTCTCACATGGAACATCAGAAATTTTCCATCTAAAGCTCATTTTGAAGGAAATTTGATTCTCTACAACTTTGTCTCTCACATGACAAGGCTAAAAATGCTCCATTTAAGAGATATGAGCTAATACATTACAGGTCCTTCTAAAAGATCGCCAAAAGGCAATCTTTTCTCAAAGCTCATAACTTGAACATGGTAAACTCAATTGAGATGAAACCAAAAAGACTTTCTAGGGGACATTTTGAGCTTTCCAAAAAGTTATAGAACACTTTCATACGTTCAAAATTGAGAGAGTTATGACTTACTGAAGTTAACCAATTTTGAGAAAGTGCAAAAAGTAAATATTGAGCAAAAATTGAACTCCTTATAAATGGGCCTATCTTTTATACTTAAAACGTGTTCCTAACATGGGCCACGACCCCCAAGCCCATTTTTGCATTATCCTTTGATTTATTTTATTTATTTTTGATTTTTATTCATTAAAAGTCAAATTTAATAAATTAAAAAATAAGGAAATACAAAGATTGCATTGGCTTATTTTTTGATCAAATATTGAAGCTCAAAATCAAGGCAAATTTCGTGGAGACATGATTGGCAAGAGATTCACACAAAAATAGCAAGTTTGCATATTATTTTTCAATCAAATTTTTTCATTTAATTATGGGCTTCTTGTGGACCTTTTTCTTGACCTAATTTGATCCTTATATATAGTCAAATACGTTCAGCAAAAAGGAGGAGAAGACACGTCTTTTGCAGCCAAGAAAATAGGGATTGAAGTTTCAAAACCGAAAACAAAGTTACACCCTTGAGCTTATAATTGCAGCCGTTCATAAGCAACTCTGGGCGTCCCTTCTTGTTCCTGAGGTCTGCAGAGGTAGGTAAGAATCCTAACCATGGCCAAACATGCGTAAATCATGCATGCCGTGAACCACCATTGCCATGATACATGTGATCTTCGTATTTTGATTTTTGTTATGTTTTTATTCAATCTAACATCACTGATGTGTTCCAGAGACCCATTAGAACAGGTTGAATGCATTGTTTGCGAGCTTTCACGCGTAGAGCACACAACACCATTGTTAGGGCAAGAGAGTTCACTCTCTTCGACTTCACATGTGCAGCCCGATTCATGACTTGAAACCGGTTCCATTGGATTCACAATGTTTATTTTAGTAGATCTGGGCAGTCGGTTTGTGTTTTAACGCTTTTATTTTAAGCTTTGATTTTTTCAGAATTTTGCTACGAAAGTTCATCACAGAATTCGCAGCTGTATGGAAGCTGTTTCGTAGCTAAAAAAGAGGAGGAGATGATGAACAGTCCTCGCGACTCGTGGACCACGCGTGTAACGCATTGATTGGACGGTCTACAGTTCAACATCACCTCTCCACTTCTATTGGCCAGTCAACTCACTCTAATTCTCTCTCTATTCTCTTATTGGTCCGCGCAAGAGACCTGGGACCCACGCGTTGAATCATTGATTTCAATTAATAGTTTTTCGTTTATAATACTTTGAATCTCGTTTACTAACAACAGAGTATTTCAGCGCAGCTGGCAGTGTGAGAGAGTCTTTAATCACTGAGGCAGGGGTTCGATCCATGGATCCCTCTAAAATATTTTGGGACATTATTTCTTTACAAATCCAGCACGCGTGCGCTCTCCAGGGACTACCATGCTCCCTCGGTCTCCACCATTGGATTAAGGCTGGCGATCAAATCTAAGGCTCCAAGGATGAGCATCCACCATATACCTCCATGATGCAACCACACGAGAACAAAGCTAAGTTTTTTTTATTTTTTTATTTTTAATTATATGAATAGTTTTATCTATTTCTTTTTCTTCTTTCTTTTTTTCTTTTTTTTCTTTTTATTTGTACTCATTTAAATCAATTAGTGTTATAATAATTTATACTTATTTAATTTTTAATTGAAAACTCGATTTCCCTCGATTTTGTCAATAATTGTTTTTGAACAATAAAAATTATTATTTGTATGTACTTAATTAATTAAAATTAATAATTAGGTTTTAGGTTTGTTAACCTCGAGTCATTTATAAACTCCCAGAATCTTGGTAGGTGTTATCCACTAATACATCTTACCTTGTAGGTCACCATAAGTTTTCTTAAAAAACCTTCAGGGTTTGTAAACCTAAAAGATCATTCATGCACTAACCTTTTTCTGTTTTTGTTCAAATTTTTAGGATTAATCAAGATCCTTCCGACAACGCGCCATGCCAATCAAGAATCTAAGTTTCTAAACTTTTTCTCTTATTTTTATTATTTATTTTGTTTAAATATTATTTTTGTTATTTTGCCTTGTGATATAAGTTAGAAATTATCTTCAAATGTTAATGAATTAGCCGTACACTCACTTTCCTTTTTCTTTTGTCAACTCTTTAATGGTCAGGGTCAATGCTTCATGCTCAAGGCAAACCTCTGCCTATCAACCTTCATTAATCGAAGCTAAAGGTTTGTCAAGTCGCCAAAGCTACGAGTTGGGTAACGCTAAACCCTAAACCCTAACCTTGATATTTTCTTTGTTCATTATTACTTATGTCAAACCCTATTAAGGGATCCGCTGGTTTCATTGTTCCCTTCCCCATATTATTATGTAACTGTTCCCTGGTTGTATTGTGTGGCCTTAAAGGCACTTAAAACTGTTATATTATTTTTACTGCGTGGTTAGTAATATAGGGAGTGACAAGACTAATCAATCAAATGTTAGATCATTAACTATACAAGATAAATGTAATCGAAGTTAACCACGTGATTGTTGCACCCACACACCTTTAGGGTAATCCCTCTTGTTGCCTTATTGTTGCCTTATTGTTGCCTTATTACTGTTGCCTGTTGCCTTTAATTGTACTAAATAGTCAAATCCCTCGATTCCGAGGATACCTAAGCAAAACAAACGTTGCCCTCAGTTCATTATTATCAATTCTATCCCTCGAAGTTGCCTCGGTAAAAACATGATGATTGTCCCAATTGCCAAGGTATCCTCGCATGAGGCCTAAAAAGATTAATGACTATTATATCCTTCCCTTAGACTACCTGCCCTCTTTATGGCATGGGACAGTCTTATGGCGAACGATTACTCGATGACCCTTACACATCCAATTGAAAGACTTCCTACCCTTTATGGTATGGATAGATCCTTTCGCCTCGAAAAGCTAAAAGAACAATTTTTTTAACTTAGGATAAGTTGTTGTTAATTGCCTGCTCATAACAATTCAAGATTCAAAATACTTTTCGCACCTCCTATTTCAAAACAATTTCAAAACAAGGCTACGCTTATTTTCAAGCTAAAGTCCTTAACGAAATTTTTTACTATTCACACACGACACTTTTCAAACAAATCAAACAAACAAAGTGAGCCAAGCAATTAAGAGCCCATGGATAACCATGGATGCAAAGGGTGCCTTACACCTTCCCTTTGTATAACTTACCCCCCGAACTCAAAATCTTTTTAAAAGGTCTTTTCCTGTTCTTTTAGCCTTTCCTAAAATTGGATAAAATAAAAGTCGGTGGCGACTCTTGCTATCCGCAACATTTTCGATTATAAAAAGTCAGTTCACCGTATTACAGGTGGGAACCACAATACTGGATAAATCTGGGATACCAATAAATCACACGGCACAGGTTCAAAGGTTCGGCATGGCTTCAGACCACCACACAAACCACAAGTCACCAACGGAACAAGTTACCATCGGAACCAAAACATATAGTCACCAACACACTGGGATAGAACATAGATTATCACTCGAACAAGAACCATAGTATCCCACGAACAGGAACCAATAGTACACTCGAACAAGATCAACGGTAACCCACGAACGAGAACAGCGGTAACCCACGAACAAGAACAACGGTAACCCACGAACAAGAACAGTGGTCACCAACAATGTACCTGTTAAGCAATGATTGATTCCCGCCCCTCTCACGGGTAAATCTAGGCCAAGGTAGGTCGAAAAGCCAACAGAGGATCGAATGTAGGCGTTATCATACGATATTGCCTCATTCCACCAAGCTCTGCCCGTGGATACGTGATCAGATCAATCAGGCATACGCCTTCTGTCCGTCACGGCCACTCTAGTCCTAGTTCCTATGGTATCACTCATAGCCTGGGTATTGGGTCTTTTACCTCTTGAAACACCCACCCAACAAACAGAGATCCAGACAGTCCAGAATATGATGCAGAAAAGTAAAAGCGCACATAGAATGCAATGCAAACAGATAAATATGCAAAGCGGTAAAACACCCAAAGATAAACACACAAGCGCTAGGATCGACTCGCTGAGTCCGGACCAGCAACAGGTCAAGACGTCCCCAGCAGAGTCGCCAGCTGTCGCTACCGCGAAAATTAACAGAGTCGCCACTAACATATTTATCCTGAAAAGGAAGGGAATGCCAGCAAACCACAAAACAAAACAACGGTCTCACGACCAGAGAAAAAGGGTAAGGGATTCGGTTACGCGAGGGGAAGGTATTAGCACCCCTCGCGCCCATCGTACTCGATGGTATCCACGCATGTGTCTAAATCTATGGGTGTGTAAACAAATCTATGCTAATCTGGACTAAAATGAATGCAGAATGTAGGGAAAATAAAGGATTGTGCTCGCATGGGCCCTACCCCGCTGCCTACGTATCTGTTTTGCAGAATCAGAGCTACCGTAGCTCGGCTAACTAATTTTTGTTTGTTTTATGTTTTTTAGGTGAACGAGTTACATTCACACTCCGCTGCTCGACCTTTGGAGACTTATGCTGGGAATGGAGCGGAAATAACACGCTCTTAAGAAAAGAAAATCAAAGAGTGTGGTTTGTGTTTTAAAAGATGCATGAGGAAGACCTAAGCTAAGGGGGAAAGCTTGCTACCTAATGTTATCATACAAAGGGTATAAGTCTAAGCTAGTCTAAACAACCTACGAGGGAAAAGGGTAGCAAACAATGAGCACACAAACGAGCATCCACTCGTAAAGCAAACAAACCAACGGTACTGACCGGATGGTAGAAAAGCGGTCCCGCCATAGCCAAGGGGAGCAACTCAACCCAAGTCAACCAAGCATTAGACCTCGTGAAAATGATCGGGCCATAGACAAGAGGGCGGACCCCTCTCAGCAACCAAGCCGTTACGGATCGTAAAGGAAAACGGTGCGTGCGTACACCGAGCATCAACGTCGAGCGACGCGAGCTATAGGAAAGGTGGGGGTCCGGCTACATGAACCATTTTCCTGACATACTCGATAACAAGATCTTGTGCAGGTTTAGAAGCAGGCAACGCATAGCGTGCGCATACTGAACAGACTCGATGAGACTAGGCGGGGGTTGATTGCTAACCCTTTCCGCATGCCTTCCATGAGGACTTAACGGAGTGCCATATAGGACTTATTACACCGTGACTCCCTTCCGCAAAGCACAAATGTAAACACACCAACAAAAACAGAGCCTCTTTCGAGGGCTTGGCCAGATGCATGTCTAGGTCCTACTTCTCATGTTATAGGATGATGCGAGAAAGCGATAAAGTGCGAGAAAAGATAAAATGAAACGGAATCAATACCAAACGGATGATGATCCGTAAACTAAAGCGAGGCAAAGCGAAGAAACTAGAATCCCGCGAGCGAGCTAGCAAAGCAAAAGCAAATGGTCAGCACACCGATTAGCCATAAAGCGCACAAATGTCGACTCGCATGTCGAGCATAATCACAAAACACCTGCAAGAAGAACAAGCAAACCAAACAAGAAGATATAAAGTAATAGGAACGTGTCTCCCGGATGAGAACACGATACAAGTGAATAGGGATCTTATTCCGCGAGTAAAGCGGAACATTCAAGCAATAAGCGCCGGTCGGTAACTATCCAAGAGCCTTGCACACTAGCACACAAGTTAGAGATAACAAAACATCGCAATCGGAATTGCGTTATTACCTTCTAATCTAAAAGCAAATGAATAACTAATGCAAACATGAAATGAACAACAAAATGTCTAGGGGAAAACAAGCATGAATAAACCACAATCAATCAATACCAATCATCTCACAAGATAGCACGCTTCACAAGCTTTCCAACGATATAAAGAACGCGCAAATCGGAGTTACGAGCAAAAAGATATGAAAGATTGAAGTTAGGAAGCAAAGGAAGCAAAAGTAGGTCGACCTACCCTCGACCTAGGTCGACCTAACAGGTCCAGAAACGAAATAAACAGCTCCAGGTCGACCTAAACTCACCCTGGGTCGACCTAACAGAGCCAGGATCAAAAATGAAGGTTTTAGGTCGACCTAAACTCACCCTGGGTCGACCTAACAGTGCCATAGTCAAAAATGAAGGTTTTAGGTCGACCTAAACTCACCCTGGGTCGACCTAACAGTGCCAAATGCCGAAAATTGAATTTTCTCGCAAGGAAACATGATGCAATTCTTCATGAATGTTCAGCATACAAGCAAATATCAAACATGCAATGCTATGAGTCAAGAGCAAACACATTATTCAGCAAATTGATCGGTCTTTAAGAGCAAAATTAAACATTCTATCGAACAATTAGCATGCAAGCATTGAATCGTAAGCATTGTAATTGTATCATCAAGAGCAATCGTTATCAAACCTCAAATGGCCTCAATCTAGCATAGGCATCATGAATTATCATTCCACAATCAATTATCACATGCTAGTACTCAAAATTAAGCACAAATGCTTCACACATTCAAATTATCGAACACTTAGCAAGCAATTTCTTGGATCATAAGCAACATGCATGTAGCATCATCAACAACTCAACGGTAAATCTCAAATTCAATCAAATAATCAAGATCAACACGAATCAATCAATCAACAATCAATTATCATCATCAATTATCATAGATCCATCATCCACAATAAAAAATCTTCATGATCAATGTCGAATTAAGCAACAAATTCAATAATCTAGCAAGGTTTGTAGTGAATTTACCGGATCGAACGAAGAGAATGAGATCGGATGAACACGAACGCGAACACGACGCGAACACGAACGAAATCCAAGAGATGTGAGGGAGAGAGTTGCGCGTGAGATCCTTTGATAGGGAGAGAGATGCGCGACACTTTAATCGGAGGAGAAGATCTTGATTTGTGCTTTGATCTTCATTTGTTCTTGAGATTTGATCTTGAATTGATGAAGTTTTTTTGTGAGTTTTTGTGGTTTTGATCCAAGAAAATTGAGAGAGAATTGAGAGAAAGTGTTTTTGATCTTTTGGGTGAAATTGAAGTTATGAGAGTTCTTTTTTTTGATTTGTGAAGAGCAAAATGTTTATATATTGTCAACGCGAAATGTCCAAATTGCCCTTGGTGCGTCACATTTTGGCTCGTTTTTAAGGAAACTCGGTTCGGCTCTGAATTTAGGAACGAAACCAATGCCATTGTGAAGATGACCAAATTTGTGACCCGTCTCCGCGAGAATCACCTCAATCCGATAAGAGATGAAGAAAATACGCCTGTTTGAATGACGAGAAACGTCGATTCATCTGGCGCGACTATGCAGAATTTTGTGAGTATCGCTCAAAGAACTCGATAAAATTCCAACTTCGGCTCAAAATCTGAACAGGCATGTGTGACAAAGAATCGAAGCTAACAAAATTTCTGAGAGAATGCCGCCGGAATGGACTTCATACGATAAAAATCGAAGAAGTTATGAATTTTCGAACTCGGCGCGACATACTCGAAAACACACTTTTTACCGAAACAACGCGACGATCCTTAAAATTATGGGAATTTTCTATGCATATTTGGCCTTCGGTCCGAACATATGAAATCTTGGTAATGATGCCACGGAGCTCCAGTTAAATTTTCAAGTGAATCCGGCGAGCGGATTAGGAGATATGAATTTTCCGAGGCGCAAAACCCTACATTCAGCACTATTTCTCACTGCAAAACCTCAAGTAATTTGTCAATTTGAAGACCTTCCTTAAAGAATTGGCTCCCGAGCCGAACACAAAAGTTGTAGATATCGTCGAAACAGCGGGGACAACGCGGGAACTTAGCTCATATCACCTTCCAAATAGTATTTGTGAATTTTCTCGTACTTTCGCCATTTAAACCATTCTTTCACACTTTAACCTCTTAAACCCATGCAAACTCTTTATTATTTTTCTTTCATTTTTGAATGACGAAATAAACGTCATTATTAACTTATAGCTCAAATAAAGAGGGCAAATTTTGGGGTGCAACACCATATATGGAAGTAGGAAATCAGAACGAGTTATTCATTAAACCATATCTGAAGGAGAACAATCAGAACGAGCCATACATTAGACCATATCTGATGAAGGATGTCAGAACGAGTCATATATTAGACCATATCTGGAAGTAGGAAATCAGAACGAGTTATTCATTAAACCATATCTGAAGGAGAACAATCAGAACGAGCCATACATTAGACCATATCTGATGAAGGATGTCAGAACGAGTCATATATTAGACCATATCTGAAAGAGCCATACTTTAGGATGCATTTAATTTTGTTGATGATAGCTGCCTGACCGATTGGTCGACCTGAAAGATAAAGTTGGTTTTATGCAATGTTATGAATGCAAATGAAATCTTTTCAAGGATCTTTAGGAATTTAGTTGGCAACATTAGAAAGTGATTTGGTCGCGTCTTTGTCTGAAGAATTATGAACTTTGTCTTTGAGCGTCTTTCTTTGAGAATCAAGCTCACCATATCGAGTGGGTCATCGCCTCTGATTTGGGATACCTCTGAATTTGAAAGTATACGGCTAGAGGAAAATAAATCCTCTTGCCCCTTAATAGGTACCGTGTCTTTGCATTGGAAGACAAATGGCCAGAGGAAAGTAAATCCTCTTGCCCCTAGATAGGTACGGTGTCTTTGATTTGGAAGACAAATGGCCAGAGGAAAGTAAATCCTCTTGCCCCTAGATAGAAATTTCGTCCTTGATAAGAGCACCTGAGATTGTGCGCCCGAAATCCTTAAGGTCCTTGAAAGGGTTAGTTTACATGTGGTGTTATGATGTTATGATGTCATGCAAATGCAATGCATTAAGTAAAGCATAAGGTCATAAGGATGAGACGTCCTACAGGCAAATCCTGCAAGGAAATAAAGGTTAAAGCATAAGGTAGTGAGGACGAATTGTCCTACAAGCAAATCCTGCAAGGAAATAGAAGATTAGATAACAAACAAGTCACACAAGAGTCCTTAAGTTTAAAGGCTTGCATGGAGTATGACCAGGTGACTACCCTTCCCCAAAGGTACTTCTAAGGATAAGGATGATATCAGCAACGAGTTCTACCAAGTTACTCAGAATTGTCAGCCCCTCCAAAGCACCCTCGAACATGGTACATGCATACCACGCAATGATACTTTGAGAGAGAACCTATCTGAGTTGTAGTACCGGGTAGCGACTAAGCCCTTAACATACATCAAGAGTAGTCCCCCCACTACGTTCCTAAAGGCCAAGATGGGTTAAAGGTGACTAAAGGTCCTTAAGCTCCGACTCACCTACAGATATCCACACGAACCTCTCTCATGCAAAAGAGGAATGCGAACACCCATAGAGGCCTAACTTAAGCATGAACTCTCATATTGACCAATCCCAAGCATACACAAGGGAGGTCGCCATCACTATGCCACTCCTATCTTAATGTGCACTCGAATCTGGGTATAGGATTCATCTTCCATTCAATACCCAAAACAACCTTGAAGAATAAAGCAAACAAGTCAAACAAATTTAAAGTGATCCTAGCTCTAAGGTAACCCCTCCTTTATTCGAAAGCATCCCCAGCAGAGTCGCCAGTTCTGTAATACGGTGAACTGACTTTAAAGAAAATGTCGCGGTAAACAAGAGTCGCCATCGACTTTTATTTTATCCAATTGGAAAGGCAAAAAGAACAGGAAAGACCTTTGAAAGATTTTGAGTTTAGGGGGTAGGTTATACAAAGGGAAGGTGTAAGGCACCCTTTGCATCCATGGTTATCCATGGGCTCTTAATTGCTTAGCTCACCTTGTTTGTTTGTTTGAAAAGTTTGAAGTGTCGTGTGTGAATAGTAAAAATTTCGTTAAGGACTTTAGCTTGTAAATAAGCGTAGCCTTGTTTTGAAATTGTTTCGAAATAGGAGGTGTGAAAAGTATTTGATTTTTGATTTGATTATGAGCAAGCAATTAAGAACTACCTACCCTAAGTTCGTCTTTCGTGTTCTTTGAGTCTTTCGGGCGAAAGGGTCTATCCATACCATGAGAGGGCAGGAAGTCTTTCAATTGGATGTGAAGGGTCATCGAGAAAGTATCATTCGCCATAAAACTGTCCTCACCATGAAGAGGTAAGTAGTCTTTAGGGAAGGATAAAATAGTCATTTAGGCAACAGTAAGGATACCTTAGCAATCGAAGGGACTATCACCATTTAATCGAGGGACGAGATCATATTTATCGTAGGCAACTCGAAGGGACGCTGATCTTTTATCGGAGGGACGTGGTGATTTTTGAATTGAAGGCAGCAAGCTAAGGTATCCCTACGCTCGAAGGGACTTGACTATTTGATCGAAATCGAAGGCAACAGGCAACAAGAGGCGGTACCCTAGAGGTGCGTGTGTGCAACAATCACGTGGTTGTATTCGATTATAATTATCTTTTAATTAGTGATCTAATTTAGTTCAAGGCTTGCACTCCCTAAGATTACTAACCACAGCAGGAAAAATAAAGGCAGAATGAAAAATCCTACGCTATTACAATAAACACCTACGGGGATAGGAACATTATAACAGAAAATAAGAAGTATAAATAATTAATTTAATTATCTTGATCTCCGCCTTGATCTTCCTCGAATCTTCGATTGACCTTGATCATCTGAGAATTAAACAGAAAAACAATAGGGGTGAGTGTATTACAAATTCATTAGCGGTTGAAGCAAACCCTAGTTTAATCCATAAGGCAAAAATTAAAATTAAATTAAATAAAAATTTGAAGACTTAGATTTTCGATCTGGTATAACGCGCGTGGTTGAGGAATTCTGATTAATCCTGAAAAATGAAGAAGAGAAAGGTAGAAAACTTTTTGTGGCTAATAAAAGACTTTGATAAAAAAAAGTTCTGAAAAAGGCAAAGATTTTGAAAATAGCCTGATTTTTAGGGAATGGTGGTTTTATGAGAAAACTCGACACACTAAGTTAACGGACAACACCTACCCAACAGTGATTAGTGATCATGATGAAATAAGGGTTCAAGGCACAAAATAATTTTAATTAGCCCAAAATTAAACTGTTGCCCAAAAATAAATATTAGCTTAAAACCTAAAAACAACAATTATTTTTATTGTTATATGAAAAATCAAATCTTTGATTAAATAAAATAAATGGTTATACCATTATTATTAAAAAATAAGATGTAAAATAGCTTAATAAAAATTTAATAAATAAATAAAAGAAATAAGAAAGAAAAATAAAAAGAATTTATATAATTAATTAAAATAAATTTAATAATGATTAGAAAAACTAACTATGAGGTTTTATATAAAAATACTAAAAAATAATCTTAAAATAATAAATAAGATAGAAATAGGGAAAAGAAAAGAAAAAAAGAAAAAGGACTTAGCTTGTTGATCCTGTGTGGATGGCCCCTGGGGTCTATGATGGAGCTGCAGCTCAGACGCGTTGGATATTTTTTAGGAGATGATCAGATGGCTGGAGTCGCGTGTGTATGGTATGAGTATAACAGGAGCAGCGCGCTGGATCCACTATTGAAGATTTTTGAAAAAAAGTTGTCAATCCTGGGAATCGAACCCAGGACATTATACAAACGCCTGCCTCTTGGTTTCCACTTGAGCTGTGCATGATTAGTTGTGTATGCAATAGACAAAAATAAACAAATATCGATAATAAACATGAATGGTTAAAAGACAACGATACCTGCCAGCCTGGCCCACTGGGTGCGTATAGCCAATCAAGAGAGGAGAGAAGTTGGTCCCATGTTTGACTGACGAATGACCATTGGGGAGAGGGAAGCGCCGTTTTAACCACCGAATAGCAAAGGGCCGCGTGGTCAAACAACCACCCTTACTATTCATCATCTTCACCAAACAAACACCCAGATTCTGCTACGATTCTCCAACGGTTCTGCTTCAATCTTTTGGCCGTTAGCTACGACGGTTTTCGTAGCAAACCTGCAATTCTTACAAGATTAAAAAATTAACGTTAAACGCAGCATTAAAACAACCAGATCCACTAATTAAAGTCCCCTGATCATTAATATGCCAATAGTTTTGTGACAAGACCCATAGATCATAGAACCCGGCGATGGAGTTTCCTTGTGCCCTAGCCATGACACTACACGATCTATGCGTTAACGCCCCTGTTCAAGGGTTCAATCCTCTTCTAAATCAATCCACAAACTCAAACAAACCGTTAGTTTACATTAAAGCATGCTAAGATATTAGTTACAAAAAGTTAGTTTGTACATGAATGTAATGAATGTGATACCTGCGTTCCAGGGGTTATGATGCTTAACCATTGACTTCAACTTACTCTTTGATACCTTAGGAATATAATGGGACGAGTTGGAAGCGATGAAACCGACTGCAAACAATAATCCGAGCATGCAAGTTTGTGTGCAATTTTTGAGTGCAAAACCCTAGTCTCCCTAACTGTTTTTATTCGTCCCCCTCATCTGAATGTGTTGTGCTATATATGAGATAAAAGATTAGGTCATTTGATTTGGAAAGAAGCAACAAGATTGGATCAAGAAAAAATTTGATTTTGAAGAGAAAATATTTTGACTCAAAACTTGCTATTTTAAGTTTAATTGTGTATCAATCAACTTCAATTCTTTTCCTTGGCCCTCAAGATTATTATTTGAGGAATCTCTTGATTGCAATCACAAGCCATGCATTTATTTGGTATTTATTTTGATTTTTAAACAAATAATAATCAAAACCAATAAAATAAAATAAATCCAAAATTATGTAGAACTAAATTCCTTGGTCCCCATGGTGTCTCTTGGGCCTTCATATGATCCAAAACCAAGCCCCATAATTTATTTCATCATTTTTGGTATTTTACTTAATTTATTTTGCATTTAAATGAATAAAATTCAAATAGATAAAAATAAAAAAAACAAAAATATAAGAATGGTTTTATAGGTTCTTATTTGGGTCATATATATGTTTGAAGTCCAAAACCTAAGCCCATTAGCTCAAAAACACCAAATTGTTCAATTATGGTTTCATGCGCTTCTTGAAATTTGACCAACTTTTGAACCTCATATCTCCTTCAATATTGATCATATGAAAGTGTTCTTGGACTTTTTAGAAATCTCAAAGAGTCTTCTAAAGGATCCTTTTGGTTTCATCTCAACTGAGTCTACCATGTCCAAGTTATGAGCTTTGGGAAAAAGTGACTTTTTCCGATCTTTTAGAGGGACCTGTAATGTATTGGCTCATATCTCTCAAATGGTGCATTTTTAGACTTGGCATGTGAGAGACAAAAATGTAGATAATCCAATTTCCTTCAAAATGAGCTTTGTTTGGGAAATTTTTGATGTTCCATGTGAAAGTTATGGCTGGTCAAAGTTGGGTTGACTTTCTCCTATGAAAACCCTAATTTAGAAACTTTTGAATTGTTGATTTATGATTTTTCCTTGATGAATCATGATCAATCCTTGATCACATGATGAATGATACTTCAAAATAAGATTGTTGACAAAAAATCAGAATTTTTGACTGTGATTTGACCATAGTTTGACTTTTAGGTCAACTAGTCGATTATTGATCGTTTGAGCCATTGAGTGAGCAATCTTTTGAATCAGGGCTTGAAACTTGGCATGAGGATTATTTGAATCATATGAGAGGCCATGAAGTCCATTGGAGATATCAGAACCTGACTTTTCTTTGAGAAAAGCAAAACCCTAGTTCAGGGGCACTTGTTTAGGAGATGTGTCTTTGAGTCCTTGTACTTTGATCTAAGTTTGAATAAGAGAAATAGTATGGACAAATTTTGGGGTATGACAGAAGAGAAAGTAAAAGAATAGCAGTTATAACCAATTCTTGTATTCTTCTCATCTTCCCTAATTCCCTATTATACTTTGTTCTTGACATCGTTTTTCACAACATGAATAATGAAGTTTGTATATTAATATCATTCTATCTGTTTGATTGTTTTGATTTTACTGTTCTGATGTGTGATCCGGTTCGATTGTTTTGATTAATGATTGCAATTAAGGTGGTTAACCAAATGGTAACTGACAACATTCATCTGTGGGTGATTACATCATTTCCAAAAGGTACTTATTTCTTATCGATCTGTCTTCAATATTGTTTCGAAATTTGCTCGGTAATATATGTTGATAACTAATGAAAATCAGTACTGACACAGATCTTGGTGGCTATGGCGATGAAGTGTTCACAACCATTGGTAACTTTTTCATTTGCTCAATTTTTATGGAAATGGTGGTCGAGATTGCAGCCAATATTTTGCTGGTGCAGCCAATATTACAAGTTTATATGGAGAGTGCTACCAATTCACAAACAGCGACATGATTTATTCTACTGGTCTCGACCACGAGATATGCATTTAGCATTAAATATAGAGCCTAGATTGCAGTTGTGGCCAACAAGCTTTGAGCTAATAGCTTTACCAATCCGTAGATGAATGGTCACACCGTATTACAAACCTCTGCGATGTGTGTTTACACGCTGATATGGACTTCCCTAGAGTTTGATTCAAACTTCAATTCAATTTTATGCAGGTAAGTTGAAGAGGTAATTGTTAGAACAAGATTTGTTCTGATCAATATTCGTAGTTTTGATGATAACAAGGATATGAATTTTGTGTGAGATAATGTGGTACTCTAATACATTGCAATTTCCCTTTCAGGAAATATATAAAGAGTATGCACAAATCAGCGCTCAGAAGCTTTGACTCAGAAGGTTCAGCATGCAACATCAGAACATGGTCTGGCAAGACATCAGAAGATGGTCAAGGCAGAATCAGAACATGGGTCTATGGAAGCATCAGAAGAACTTGAGTTCAGAAGCAGAAGCACTGAAGTTCTCATGGTATCACGCTCAGAAGCACTTCAAGGTCAGAAGACAAGAAGATTCTTTGCACCAAGCTGTTTGACTCTGATGATATTCAAACGTTGTATACACAAACATCAGATCAGAAGCAAGTACAGGTGGCAGGCTACACTGACTGACAAAAGGAACGTTAGAAGCTATTAAAGGCAACGTCAGTAGACACAGCGTGAACAAGGCTCGAGGTAGTTGACAAAAGTGTGAAACATTAAATGCAATGCTGTATGGAATACGCTAAGCATTAAATGCTCCCAACGGTCATCTTCTCAAGTTCCTATAAGTATGAAGTTCTGATGAGAAGCAAGGTTGACGATTTGATAACAATTAACTTGTTCAAACTCTGTTCAAACTCAAAGCTCAGAAACTTCATCTTCATCAAAGCTCACTACATTGTTGTTGTAATATTTTAGTGAGATTAAGCTTAAACTTTAAGAGAAATATCACTGTTATGATTATAGCTTTTCAGAAGCAATTGTAATACTCTTTTTTGATTACATTAATTTGTAAGTAACTAGAGTGATCAAGTATTGATCAAGATAATCTAGGAAGTCTTAGCTTGTGTCTAAGTAGTTGTAATTAGAGTGATCACGTGGTGGTCAGGATACTCTAAGAAAGTATTAGCTTGTGTCTAAGCATTTGTTCCTAGAGTGATCAGGTTGTGATCAGGATACTCTAGAAGACTTAGTCGTGGGCTAAGTGGAAAACCATTGTAATCTGTTACGATTAGTGAATTAAATCCTCAGGTGAGGTAAATCACTTCGTGGGGGTGGACTGGAGTAGTTTAGTTAACAACGAACCAGGATAAAAATAACTGTGCAATTTATTTTTATCGTCCAAGTTTTTAGACTACACTTATTCAAACCCCCCTTTCTAAGTGTTTTTCTATCCTTCAATTGGTATCAGAGCGCCGGTTCTAAGGTGCAAGCACTTAACCATGTTTAGAAAAGATTCAGGAAGAGAAAAACGCTTCAGTACAAGATGGCTGGTGAAATTTCAACAAATACATCTGCATCTACATCTGGCTTTGCTGAGCAATATAATGGTAACAATGGTTATACTAGACCACCAGTATTTGATGGTGAAAACTTTGAATACTGGAAAGATAAACTGGAAAGTTACTTCCTTGGTCTAGATGGTGAACTATGGGATCTTCTGATGGATGGTTACAAACATCCAGTGAAAGCTAGTGGCGTAAAGCTTACGAGGCAAGAAATGGATGATGATCAGAAGAAGCTTTTCAAGAATCATCATAAATGTAGGACTGTTTTGCTGAATGCTATATCTCATGCTGAGTATGAGAAGATATCTAACAGGGAAACTGCCTATAATATATATGAGTTATTGAAAATGACCCATGAGGGAAATGCTCAAGTCAAGGAGACTAAAGCTCTTGCTCTAATCCAGAAATATGAAGCCTTCAAGATGGAGGATGATGAAGATATTGAGAAGATGTTCTCAAGATTTCAAACTCTAACTGCTGGATTGAGAGTTCTGGATAAAGGCTACACCAAGGCTGGTCATGTAAAGAAGATCATCAGAAGCTTACCCAGAAGATGGGGTCCAATGGTGACTACATTCAAGATTGCCAAGAATTTGAATGAAGTTTCTTTGGAAGAGCTTATCAGTGCCCTGAGAAGCCATGAAATAGAGCTGGACGCAAACGAGCCTCAAAAGAAAGGTAAGTCTATTGCTTTAAAATCTAATGTTAAAAAATGCACTAACGCTTTTCAGGCTAGAGAAGAAGATCCTGAAGAATCAGAATCTGAAGAAGTAGATGAACTGTCTATGATCTCCAGAAGGGTAAACCAACTCCGGAAGAGCAAGCAAAGGAAGTTCAGAGGCTTCAGAAGTTCAAAGAGATTTGAACGTGGAGAATCTTCTGGTGATAGAAGATCTGACAAGAAGAAGGCTGTCTGCTATGAATGCAATGAGCCTGGACATTACAAGAACGAGTGTCCAAAACTTCAGAAGGAGAATCCCAAGAAGAAGTTTCATAAGAAGAAAGGTCTTATGGCAACATGGGATGATTCTGAATCAGAATTAGAATCAGACTCCGAAGGAGAACAAGCCAACTTCGCGCCGATGGCTACAGAAGATGATGGATCAGAATCTACATCAGAATCAGATTCTGAAGAGGTATTTTCTAAACTATCTAGAGAAGAGTTAGTTTCTAGTCTAACAGAACTTCTGGAACTCAAAGCTCATCTTAGTATCAAATACAAAAAGCTGAAGAAGCAATTTGAATTTGAAACTAAGAAGCTGGAATTGGAAAATTCTGAACTGAAGGAAAAAGTTTTAAATCTATCCAAAAATAGTGTATCTCCTTCTGAAACAGAAAAATCCGCTCCTAGTATGAATCATATTCTGAAAGAATATGACTCGAGCTTCAGAAAGTTCTTATCTAGAAGCATTGGCAGAAGTCATCTCGCTTCTATGATATATGGTGTTTCTGGAAACAAAAGATTTTGTTTTGGCTATGAGGGCAATACCTCACATAAATTTGAACTTGTTGATGATCTGAAGATCACATACAAACCATTGTATGATCAGTTCAAATATGGCCATGCACATGATATTAGGCTCACTTCACATGCACAGAAGTTTAACACTGTTCACACCAAGAAGCATGTGACACATCCTAAGAAATATCATGCTGACAAACCTAAAGAATATCATGTTGTTCCTCCTATTAAATATTTTGCTAAACCCAAGTTCAATCAGAACTTGAGGAGAACTAACAAGAAAGGACCCAAGAAATTATGGGTACCTAAGGAGAAGATAATTTTTGTTGCAGATATCCTTGGCTGCAAAGAGGACAAAAAGCAAAATGTCATGGTACCTGGACTCTGGGTGCTCGCGACACATGACGGGAAGAAGGTCTACATTCCAAGACCCGGTGCTTAAACCAGATGGAGAAGTCAAGTTTGGAGGAGGTCAGAAGGGCAAAATCATTGGCTCTGGAACCATAAGTATTGGTAACTCTCCTTCCATAACTAATGTACTTCTTGTAGAAGGATTAACGCATAACTTATTGTCCATAAGTCAATTAAGTGACAGTGGTTATGATATGATCTTCAATCAAAAGTTCTGCAAGGCTGTAAGTCAGAAGGATGGTTCAATCCTATTTACAGGCAAGAGAAAGAACAACATTTATAAGATTGATCTTTCAGATCTTGAGAAGCAGAAGGTGACTTTCCTTATGTCTGTTTCTGAAGAGCAATGGGTCTGACACAGAAGATTAGGACATGCTAGTTTGAGAAAGATTTCTCAAATTAACAAACTAAATCTGGTCAGAGGACTCCCTAATCTGAAATACAAATCAGATGCTCTTTGTGAAGCATGTCAGAAGGGCAAGTTCTCCAAACCTGCATTCAAGTCTATGAATGTTGTCTCTTCCTCAAGGCCGTTAGAACTCTTGCACATTGATCTGTTTGGCCCAGTCAAAACAGCATCTGTCAGAGGGAAGAAATATGGATTAGTCATCGTAGATGATTATAGCCGTTGGACATGGGTAAAGTTCTTGAAACACAAGGATGAGTCTCATTCAGTGTTCTTTGAATTCTGCACTCAGATTCAATCTGAGAAGGAGTGCAAGATCATAAAGGTCAGAAGTGATCATGGTGGCGAATTTGAGAACAGATTCTTTGAGGAGTTCTTCAAAGAAAATGGTATTGCCCATGATTTCTCTTGCCCTAGAACTCCACAGCAAAATGGAGTTGTAGAGCGAAAGAATAGGACTCTACAAGAAATGGCCAGAACCATGATCATGAAACCAATATGGCTAAGCACTTCTGGGCAGAAGCAATAAACACTGCATGCTATATTCAGAATAGAATCTCTATAAGACCTATTCTAAATAATACTCCTTATGAATTGTGGAAGAACAGAAAGCCCAACATTTCATATTTTCATCCTTTTGGATGTGCGTGTTTTATTCTGAATACTAAAGATTATCTTGGTAAGTTTGATTCTAAAGCACAAAAGTGTTTCCTTCTTGGATATTCTGAATGCTCTAAAGGCTACAAAGTATACAATACTGAAACATTGATTGTAGAAGAATCAATCAATATCAGGTTTGATGATAAGCTTGGTCTTGAAAAACCAAAGCAGCTTGAGAATTTTGCAGATATAGATATTGATATATCAGAAGCTGTAGAACCAAGAAGCAATGCTGCAAAAGCTGGAAGTCTCAAAAGCAATGGATCAGAAGATCAAGTTGCAGCATCTTTAGAGAATCTCAGGATTTCTGAAGAACCAACAGTCAGAAGATCACCTAGACTTGCCTCAGCTCATTCAGAAGATGTGATCCTTGGAAAGAAAGATGATCCAATCAGAACAAGATCATTTCTTAAGAATGACAATCAGAAGCAGTGATCAGAATCTGAAGGCGTAAAGTCTTTCAGAAAAATACAGCTGTCATCTATTTTCTGATGATGAACACGTGTCTGTACGGTTGGTACAAAGCGTGTAGTTGAAAAGACGCCGACTTAGGTAACTGTGTTAAATAATTTCATTTACCACGTTCTCTCTCCTAACGTCATTTCTCATTTAATACATAATGATTTCTTTTTTAAACAAATTATTTTATCTCTTTTCTTTTCAAATTGTTTAAACAACCCGCTTCATATTCATTTCTTTTCTCTCTCTTTTGCGCATCTCTTTCGTTGCATCTGTTTTCAAACCCTAGTTTCTGATTTGATCTCAAAGCATAATCATCATGAACTCTTCTTCAAGTTCATCAAACCCAGCAGAAAGACTCACCTCTTCAAAGATTCTGCTACGCAAATATCAGTATGCTCCATTGAAAACATGCTTAATTCCCACGGAAGAACTGGAAGTTCTATGTGAATCTGCTGTTGACATCAACAATCTAAAAGCAAATGGCTTTAAGTGTGATGTAAGAATCTTTGATCAAGGTTGTTCTAAATACCTTGATAGATTGGTTGGACCAATTTATCCTGAACTTGTGAAGGATTTCTGGGTACATGCAACAATTACTCCAACTGCCATCATTTCCTTCGTGCTAGAGCATGAAGTGGTTATCACTGAAAAGCTCATCAGGAAGCTGTACAATCATAATGATGAAGAAGGTTGGTCTGGTCTTCAACACGCAACAGTTGACTGGACTCAAGTTGAAAAACAAATCTCTCTGGCTTTTGGAATTGATTCTCATAACACGGGCACCTTAAGGCCTTTTTATAAAGCATGGGCTGAGATTATTCTGGGTTCCCTTCACCATAGAAAGAGGATGCTCTCCTCCTCATACATCAGTCCGGCTCACAAGTATACTCTTTTCTGCATTGGCAAAAAGACAGAGATCAACATCTCTCATATTCTGTTTGAGAATCTGAAGACTTCTATCTTTGAGTCAAGAGAAGATGAAAGGGCGAAGTACCCTCATATTCCAAGAACGACTATTCCGTTCGGAAGAATGATTTCAGACATTCTGATTGAAAGCAAAGTGATGGACTCCATCAGAAAACTCAATGCGTCTCATTTTCTTGGAGTAGTTCAAGGTCCCATCTTCAATGGTGTTGGTTTGTTCAGATTGGAACTCATTAAGAATGTACCTTTTGTGCGCACAAGCTTTCCTGACATTCTGTCAAGAAGAGTTGCTGTTGAAGGATTCGTCTCCTTGTTTCATAAAGAACTTCATCAGGCTGTCAAGATTTACCTGGAAGATTGTGCTAGGAAGCAATCAGATGTTGATCCTGCTTGGATCCGTGGCAGAGTACTCCCGTCCAAAGCTGATATTCTGAAGAAGGATAAGAAGGAACAACAGGCAAGGCTAAAAAGAAAGGCCCAAGAGGATGAGGCTGAGAAAGCCAAGAAGTTGAGGGTCACCTATGATCCTGACAAGGTGGCATCTTCTGAACGCAGGGAGAAAAGGATCAGGGACTCTTTTCGCAAAACCAGATTTTCACGTGCTTCTTCTGAATACGCCTCCAGGCAGGTTTTTACTCCACCTCCTTCTGTCCCTAAACCTTCTCTCATTTCACCTCCTTTTAACCCAAAAGTAAACTTCACTATACCAAATCCTTCTCCATCATCTTCTTCCACTCCCTTTCTAGACCCCACACCTCTGAGTATTCTTCCCCCAACTCCTTCTGATAAATCTCTCTCACCAATCCCGTTCATAAATACTCCATCCTCTTCTGAACCTATACTCTCTGTTACTCCATCCACATCAATCATTCCTTCAGATGTCCCTTCTTCCTCATCCATCACACATTCACCTTCTTTATCCCATCCCTTACCTACCAGAAAATCCAAACCCTACTGTCTTCTCTACCCTGACTACAAATTTAACTTCAATCCGCCTGAACCTGAACCTTATACCTACCTGGAATTATTCAGACATGAGGTGATTAGCAGTCTAGACCTTCTAAAGGATGCATTCCTAAATGGTCTGGATGATGTTTCTACACGAAGTCTCTAGAGAAGCTTTCGTAAGGATTTTCAAGTAGAAGCAATGGGAGTACAGAAGAGATTAGTGGCTGCTGCCCTTGGTTACCCTGGATACCTTCTGGAGGATGATAATGGTATATACTACCATCCTCTCAAAAACTGTGTTGCTGCTGAGGAGAAGCCCTTTGTGGATGAATTGGAAGTAGCAAGATTGGCTGCTGCATTGGAATCTAATCCTTGCAGGGAAATTATGGTCTGGAGACCTCAATATCCAGTTATGCTCGGGGATTTCAAGACCCTCTATGACTTTCTGAGGGAAAACCCTTCTAAGGAAGACCCAAGCTTGGTCATTCCAGAAGTTGTTGACCCACCAGAAGTTGAAGGTCCTTCTGCCCCAAGAAATCTAGCTGCCATTTTTCAGGCACTTGAGAATGGAGATTATAAGATTCCAGCTGCAGAATATGGAGATGCTTCAATGCAAGAAGCAGATGTAGAAGATCATGTTGCTGAATCAGTTCCTGTTGAGGAAATCCCTGCAAATGATCTCTCAATGGAAGCTACAGAACACAATGCCATCCCTTTGGATAGAAGCTATGAAGCTTCTTCTGATGAACCTTCCCGTCTTGCAAGGACTCTGGAAGTTCTGCAGAAGAACCAGGATGAGCAATGCTTAGTCAATACTGAGTTTAGAGCTTTCATAGAGAAGCAGACTGAGCACAACAATGGGGTTCAAGAGATGCTGGCCAAGATCTTATCAAAGCTAGGGTCATCTTAGATTGAGTCTTAGTTGTTTTGTTTTTGCTTTTGCTGCATCTGTTTTTGTGCATCTTTTCTTCCTTCTCTTCGTGTACTTCTGTACTTGTCTGTTTGAACTTCAATGAAAATCATCCTTTTCTTCCGTGTGTTTCTTTTTGTTTTTATCTGAATCTTTTATATTCTTTTTGATGTTATGACAAAAAGGGGGAGAAAATATATGATAACTGATCTGATTAATATTATCAGTTACCGGGTAAAAAGGCCCCACATTACTAACAGAACTTGCAAAGTTCTATGTTTTAAGTTGTGCTGTTGCAGGAACTAAAGATCAACATAAGAAGCAACAAGATGAGGAAAAGCAATTCTATAAAGAATCAAGCTCTTGGATTCATGAAGCAAGCTGAGTGCTATGAAGCTTCAGAATCAAGAAGGAAGAATGTTCAGACATTCGGATAATAGAATATGATCTGAAACATTATATCTATGTGTTCTGACACATACCATATGACCCTGATACATATTATGTGTTATGAAACATACTCTATGTTCTGACTCTTTCATGCTGACTTTTGTCGTTTAGTTTTGTTCTGTAACATTTCAGGATGTAGAGATGCTCTGATGATGCTCTGATACATTCAACAATGTTCTGATACATTCTAGCATGAAGTGATGATCAAAGAAATTCAAGTTCTGAAGCTGTCCTAATGGAAGCAGAAATCAGAAGCTTTGAATGTTCTGAAGATTAAAGAAATTCAAGTTCTGAAGCTGTCCTAGTGGAAGCAGAAATCAGAAGCTATGAATGTTCTGAAGATCAAAGAAATTCAAGTTCTGAAGCTGTCCAATGGAAGCAGAAATCAGAAGCTGTGAATGTTCTAAGGATCTAAAGAAATTCAAAGTTCTGACGCTGTCCTATGGAAGCAGAAATCAGAAGTTATGAATATTCTGAAGATCAAGCACATGTGAACGTCTCTACTGAAATACTCAGGGAAGTCTTTTATTTATAAAATTCTTCTAGTATTAATTTCTGGGGGAGATTATTCATCTCAGGGGGAGATTGTTAATCTCAGGGGGAGACACATTCACATGCTTATGCTATAGCTGTGTAATTGTCTTTAGCCGTCTGCTCTTTCTGATCGCAAATTCATATCATTTATATATGTTTTTGTCATCATCAAAAAAGGGGAGATTGTTAGAACAAGATTTGTTCTGATCAATATTCTTAGTTTTGATGATAACAAGGATATGAATTTTGTGTGAGATAATGTGGTACTCTAATACATTGCAATTTCCCTTTCAGGAAATATATAAAGAGTATGCACAAATCAGCGCTCAGAAGCTTTGACTCAGAAGGTTCACCATGCAACATCAGAACATGGTCTGGCAAGACATCAGAAGATGGTCAAGGCAGAATCAGAACATGGGTCTATGGAAGCATCAGAAGAACTTGAGTTCAGAAGCAGAAGCACTAAAGTTCTCATGGTATCACGCTCAGAAGCACTTCAAGGTCAGAAGACAAGAAGATGCTTTGCACCAAGCTGTTTGACTCTGATGATATTCAAACGTTGTATACACAAACATCAGATCAGAAGCAAGTACAGGTGGCAGGCTACGCTGACTGACAAAAGGAACGTTAGAAGCTATTAAAGGCAACGTCAGTAGACACAGCGTGAACAAGGCTCGAGGTAGTTGACAAAAGTGTGAAACATTAAATGCAATGCTGTACGGAATACGCAAAGCATTAAATGCTCCCAACGGTCATCTTCTCAAGTGCCTATAAGTATGAAGTTCTGATGAGAAGCAAGGTTGACGATTTGCTAACAATTAACTTGCTAAAACTCTGTTCAAACTCAAAGCTTAGAAACTTCATCTTCATCAAAGCTCACTACATTGCTGTTGTAATATTTTAGTGAGATTAAGCTTAAAATTTAAGAGAAATATCACTGTTGTGATTATAGCTTTTCAGAAGCAATTGTAATACTCTTTTTTTATTACATTAGTTTGTAAGTAACTAGAGTGATCAAGTATTGATCAGGATACTCTAGGAAGTCTTAGCTTGTGTCTAAGCAGTTGTAATTAGAGTGATCACGTGGTGGTCAGGATACTCTAAGAAAGTCTTAGCTTGTGTCTAAGCATTTGTTCCTAGAGTGATCAGGTTGTGATCAGGATACTCTAGAAGACTTAGTCGCGGGCTAAGTGGAAAATCATTGTAATATGTTACGATTAGTGGATTAAATCCTCAGGTGAGGTAAATCACTCCGTGGGGGTGGACTGGAGTAGTTTAGTTAACAACGAACCAGGATAAAAATAATTGTGCAATTTATTTTTATCGTCCAAGTTTTTAGACTACACTTATTCAAACCCCCCCTTTCTAAGTGTTTTTCTATCCTTCAGTAATGTGAGTGAGAGCTCAAGAGTCACTACCAAATATGTCTTCTAAATAGGTTTCATTAAGATATGTTCACTGGCCGAGTCTCTCTATATAGAGATATCTGTTATACACCTAAACATATCTTTTTCGTCTAACACTCCACAGGAATTCTTTTGCTACCCTATTGTTTGTTGCTGAGATCTTTATCATCCTTTATGTTTTTATAGATGCTATGGACATTGAAAAATGGATGTTTGTTAGTGAAAGGTACCTCCTATGTTTTCTATTGTACTAGTAATCAGTAATTCAGACACCCTTTTTACCGAACAATTTTTTAATGTCTTTCATTATTTCATGTACCGCACTTGGTTTCTTCTGCAGTCCTAAAACTTCTATAACAACAAGTTCAATATTGCTGGGTATAGTACTCCTTGGAATAATAACGCTTGTTTTCCCCTTATCCTACTTATCCAACTTGACTAAAAAATCACAACATCAGAAGATCTCTTTCAGACAGCATGTATGGCCATATTTCTATTGAGAATCCATTTCTGCATTTCTTGCACTTCAATACCAAGTTATTATAATAATTTTCTCTTATTTTCCCCCCACTCATTTTAGGTGATCATTTGGTGGGCTGGTCTTGTGAGAGGTGTTGTTTCAAAGGCACTCAAGCACAATTGGGTATGAGCAACACTTCTGATTAGAAGTTTTGGTTTTTTGAATTATGAATAATTGGCTGCTGCTTGAGCGAAGAACAAATGCATAAAGCTCATACTAATTATTTAATGCTGTTCACTATGTCGGGGCATACTCAACTACACAACATTTATCTGGGGGTGATTATGTTTGTTAATTTTAAGTGGTTGACTTTGAGCTTGACCACTAGGCATGTAGCCCATACATTTGATTATGTTATTCACAGTCTAATTCACTTAGTGCTGACCAATTTCTTGCAGAAAGAGAAGAGAAGCTGAGGAGTTTGTTTCCAACAACTGAGCTTTTGAAAACATAGCAATGGTGATTTTATCAACTTAAGTCTAATGGATATTGTTTACTGTTAACTACGAAAACTAAGATTTCCATTTGAAAACGGAGCTACTAGAGATTGTAAGCTTACATGATTAAGAACTATACATGAATTGAGTTATTATGAAATTTGTCAAATGTCTACACTTGGATGGCTCTGTCAACTTAGAGATCATGGAAAAAGACGTTCATGTTGATAACACGAATTTATATCATATATTTGGCTTAAAATCCATAGATATTATTAGCATTTTCATTTAATTATATTGTTTTATTATGATATTATGCGGGTATTTGCGATGTTTCAGGTATTGCGTTCGTATTAAGAATATTCGTGAAAAGGAGAAGAAATGAAGCAAAAAGCATCTTTATTTGTAAAAGAGAGGTGCTAAATCAATAAAGGGGGTGCAAAGAAGACCCAAATGCCTAAGGATGAAAGCCCAGCCCACGAAGGAGCTGGAAAGAACACTTCAGCACGTGGAGACGCCCGTCTCCAACGTCTCTCTGCCACGTCACCAATAGGAGACGCCCGTCTCCAAGTCTTCCTAAAATATCTCCACTTGAGACGCACGTCTCAAGTCTTTTTCCCAACTCTCCTGAAGAAGTGGAGACGTGCGTCTCCCAAGTCCCAGTCAGAAGCTGCTACATTCACGGAAAGGAACCGCATACGCTCGGCTATAAAAGGAGGCTGATACTTCAGTCTTCTGGATCCGAATGTTTGCCAACGAAGTGCTGCCGAATTTATTTTCCAAGCGTTTATTTTTATTCCGCATTTTAATTCATTCATTGCTTTCTTTTTCTCACAACAATTTCTACACCGGAGATTGTTGTGAACCTTTCATAGATCTAACCTTACGTTAGATTTAGTTTTTATTTTCCTTGCCTTTAATTTTACGCCCAATAATATTTGAAGAACGATCCAGCCAACCTATGGAGGAGGTTCGAGTACTTCAAGATTCAGATTTATATCAGATTTATTTCATTCAGGTTTATTATTTACCGTCTTTATATTATTTAATTGCATGATATATTGTATGCCTTTTAATATGCCTTTTATTATAAACCGAACAAATTTATGCATGTTTAACCGTATCAATATGTCTGGCTAATTAATTAAGATATCGGTATGTAAAGTAAGTTAACCGTGGGATCCGAAATAAGTTGGCTTAAATATGTTTTATTAACTATCACTTGTTTTTGGTTTTATGTCTAATTTAATTAATAGAGTCTTAAAAAAGTGTTTTTAAACCCGACGCGGGATGGCGAAAGCGTACGTTAGGGAATACTAGCATGAGCCGAGTCAATAGAGCGAAAGTTTGAGACTAGGAGATTTAAGTAGATAACGACTTTATAAAGCAAGCATTTTATTAACTATGTTATTTTCAAAAGGCTTTTCTAAATCTAATGGGATGGCGAGAGCGTACATTACGAGTTAGGATAGTAGTCTAAATCAACAGAGCGAGAGTCTGAGAGGAGGACTTTTAAACAACATAATTAGTAAAGATTTTTAATCGAATAAGAACCACAACCAATGGACCTTCAGATCACCTAAGTTAAATGAAATACATGCTGATATCCGTTTATTATTATATTACTTAGACTTCACAATTACATTTCCCCTTAGAAACAACAAAGATATTATTAGCCTTAGTTTTACATAGTAGTAACCTTAGATAACGGTAGATCAATTCATAGTTCCCGTGGATTCGATATCTTTTAAAACTACACGACACGATTGTGCACTTGCAGTTATCAGATTTATAGACACGTAAAGTCGCGATCAAGTTTTTGGCGCCGTTGCCGGAGACTATTTAAGTCGATATCGTAACTCACTGTTACACCGTAGAGACTAGGGTAATTCTTTCCTTTCTCTTTGAAAGATTGTATGTTAAGTACTCGTTCACAAGGAGGGGAGCTAATTCAACGAATTAACGAGATTGAACGTTTTGTTAACGTAAGACGTCGAGCTTATCATCTTCCCGAAGTAGAACCAATTCCAATTTCTCAGGAATTGATCTTTACTGATCAAATACATCAACTTACCCCGAAGTTAGAGATGGCTGCTCTTCGTCCTCTTAGAGACTATGTCGCTCCTTCACGAGCTGAACCGCACTCAAGTATCGCACCACCTGCGATTGAGGCGAACAATTTCGAATTGAAACCTTCATTGGTACAAGCTGTCCAATATAATCAATTCTCTGGAAGCCCTGCAGTCGATCCTAATCTCCATTTATCTGTGTCCGTGCAATATGCCGACACTGTCAAAGCTAACAATGTTAATTTCGAAGCTATTCGATTACGCCTCTTTCCCTTCTCCTTGAGAGATAGAGCTAGAGCGTGGCTTCAATCCCTGCCCTCTAATTCCATAACTACATGGGACGAACTAAAGAGAGTATTCCTAGCAAGATATTTCCCGCCTAGCAAAACTGCTATGCTAAGAGGTCAAATCAACGGATTTACCAAAAAAGATAACGAATCACTCTTCGAAGCTTGGGAACGATATAAGGACATGTTAAGACTATGCCCTCATCATGGACTCGAACCATGGCTGATCATCCATACTTTCTATGATGGTATACTTTATAACACTAAAATGACTATAAATGCCGCTGCTGGCGGAGCTCTAATGGACAAACCCCATGATGAAGCATATAACCTCATAGAAAACATGGCACAAAACCATTATCATTGGGGAGGAGAACGAGTTGCTATAGAGAAAACCCAAACCAAAGGAAGAATGTACGAAGTAAGTGGTATAGACCACGTTAACGCTAAAGTAGACGCTTTAACTCAAAAGATCGAGAATTTAATCATCACTCCTTCAGCCACCGTGGCTGTTGTAGCACCTAACTGCGAGATATGTGGATTAACTGGACATGTCATTGCCGAATGTCAACTTCTGACTGGTATTCCATCTGATCAAGTGAACTACGCTCAGGGAAACCCTTACTCAAACACGTACAATCCTGGATGGAAGAACCATCCAAAATTTTCGTATAAGAACAATAATGCGTTGTACGCACCTGGACAAGCACCTGCTATCCCACCTGGCTATCAAAAAGTGCTTGTAGCTGCTCCAAACGCCCCGAGGAAGTCGAATCTAGAGATCATGATGGAAAACTTCATAGCTTCCCAACAACAAACCAACAAAGACTTCCTAAACCAAAACATTCATAATAGTGAGCAACTAAAAAAATTAGCAAACAAAGTAGATGCTTTAGCAACACATAACAAAATGCTAGAAACGCAAATCTCACAAGTAGCTCAACAACAAGCACCTACTGCTGCCCCTGCTGGCATATTTCCTGCTCAACCACAACCTAATCCTAAAGGACATGCGAATGAGATTACACTGAAAAGTGGAATGAACTACGGTGGACCCATCGACCCTAGAACTCAAAACGCACCCATGTCACAACAAGAGCCAAAGGAAACCCAAAAGACATCAACTGATGATCAAACTGCTAAAACCAATGAAAACAACACCGAAGTGGAATCTGAAAAAGAAAAACCATATGTTCCACCACCACCACCTTATAAGCCACCTATTCCGTACCCTCAGAGATTAGCTAAATCTAAAACTGAAGCGCAATTTAAAAAGTTTGTAGAACTTCTGAAACAATTAAACATAACCATACCTTTCACAGAAGCTATAACTCAGATGCCTTCGTATGCTAAATTCCTAAAAGAAATTCCTAAAAGAAAATACCAGATATAAGCTTATCTTGATTTAAACATAAAGGATTAGAAAAGAATACCTTCACGAGTCTTCTTTAACACTAAGCTTTTACTTCTAACCTCCCATAAAATAAGATTTGGAGTAGAAGTACATGTTGACCGTGTCCTGATCGACTTATAATCAAATGTCTCCTCTTCCAAACCAGGAGTAGGTTCCAAACCAATATTCTCACACTACATTAGTTTAGCACCATAACATCTGTTCTTCTGCTGATAGTTGCATACCAGTACTCAATATCCTAACATCCGGTAGGACATTTGTTCCTCCTTTTAGGAACACTCCAGCCTTGAAACTCTTCAAGGTTCACAGTTGCAGATGATTATGAATATCATTGATCAGTTGACATTCATCAGCTCTAATAAACCATGCCATTATGAGTGGAATTGAGAGATTACTCAAGTATCTTTGACACTTCAATTATAGCTGTAAGGTTCTGCCATACATTCTGTTGAATATAAATAACCTTAGAATCTTTCTTTTACAATAGGGGTTGCACCAGAGGCTATGCAGCAGAAAATAGCCATACTTCAACAGAATTCACAATGCTTGCTTCTGCACTAAGCAACAGACTAGATCCTACTCCAAACATCAAATCCTGATCATAAACCTTAATTACAGAGGTTACCTTATCAGAGTCTTCACTTCCGCATGAAGCTTTTGATAATACCCTTCTTTGTGTATAATGATTGAACAATACAATCCAAAATCCTCACTCCCGCATGAAGTTTCTGAATTTAATCTTCTTGCCCAAGCATCATTATCTTCTTTCATCAAGAAGGTACAACGGCTCTGGTCAGGTTGGTCTAGTCTTCCACAAATAGGTCCATCCTCCACTTAAAGGGACCATACAATATGAACACTCCTTGTTCAAACAATTTTCTACCTTGTATACAACCAGAAAGTATCCCCCATGGATATCATCCAGAAACAGACAAGATGCCTGCTTTGATACCAATTGAAATTCTGGTAAGACAAAATTCAGATGCCATATAGGATGTCGTGACATCTGATATGATATTAAGAAAACATATAAGGTAGGAATACATAATCATAGTGCAAAAAATAAAGAACACAACAGAATTGTTCACCTAGTTCGGTTTAATCAACCTACTCTGGGGGCATACCAAACCAGGGATGAAGTCCACTATTAGCAGTATCAATTCAGAGCTAAACTCCCAGTTTACAACTCCTCACTTAATCACTACCCAATGACCCATCTACCTAGGTTCTCCCTAGATATGGAATATCTCCATTCCACTCCCAATCATAGCAATGATGTCTAACAGTTAACAACTCAGCCACTGCATCGACGACCTAATTTCCAACATTCTAAGCACATAATTAAAGATCACTTGAAGTTTCTTCAAAGCTTCCTCCAAGAACAAAACTGCACTCATTGCTTCACAACTTCGGAGTGAGTAAAACAAACCTCTTACCAATAGGCTTCGAGGCACAAATCAGTGATCATCCCACAACCGGGTGGTTCACTTACACAACTAACCCTAAAAACTACATCTTATTAATACTCGGCTAGCTTACAAACTAGACTTGGGCCTTCAATCACAGCTCTCGTTGCTGTTACAAATCAGCAGAATTCTTCTGCTAAAAGAAAGGTCGTCAATCATAAGTTTCCTAAATTATCTCCATAATTAGAAACTGCATAATCTTCAATATTCTGAATTGATTCTTTTGACCTTTAAATTGTGACAAACTGACATAACAAACTGTTGCTAAAATTGCTCCACAATATAAGCTCCAAGATATTCTCCACAAATATCTCCAAGATATTCTCCACAAATATCTCCAAGATATTTACCACAAATATCTCCATAAAATATGCTCCAAATAACAACAATAAATTGTTACACTTTTGCAACATATTCTCCTATAAAATCTTTCCACAATTAGTTCCCTAAATGTTCTCCTTAGATATAGCTCCACATAGGATTCAATATTTTAGGAATATTCTGTTTATGTTATAACAGAATCCAAACTGTCAGCTCAATTCCGATGTCACGACATTGTCTTCGACATGTTGTTCCAGTTGTTGAAACATTTCAACACAACATGTTTTTCCATTAAATAGAACTTCAACCTGTTTTCTCTTACAAGTTATAATTCTATTTAACCTATTGCTGCTAAATTAGTTTTACCAAACATAAAGCCAATATGAAAACATCTACACCCTACATTGGCAAGCTCTTGATAAATCCTCCTGAGCCAAGACAACTTAAGGTCAAAGCTCAGAGTCTCACCAAACTCATTAAGGACAGCCACCTCACTGATCTCAAAAGCATGCACACCGCTTTCGCATGGTCTCTATGAACTAGTGTGAAAAACGTACCAGCAATCGAAAAGTGAAATAGGGAATCCACATTATCCAAAGTCACTGTTATCTCCCCCCAAACGGAAGATGGAAGAATGATTTCTCCAGGTGCCACTTCTCAACAAAAGCTGATAACAGGAGGGCGTTCAACATCGCCAGGGAACATCCAACAAAGTCCATTAGATGGAAGTCCTAAACTATCCTCGTCACCCGTTTAGGCATCGGTCTCTCGGGGAAGTTCTTCAACTTCGACCCATGAGAAACGACCTTCAGCACTGGACGCTCATATGACAACAAAATACAATAAAAACACATTAGTATAAATTAAATTGCGTAATAAAAATTAAGCACTTAAGTGACATGGTCAACATATCTTGTAAACACAGACCTGTCAGAAGGTCCTTCGAGAAAAGCTCCATCAATGTGTACTGGTGGCTCTGTATATGCACCGGTGGTGGTTTCTGTATCATGCACCACCCGCTCCTGATCCTCAACAACCCTCTCCTCAACCACAACCATCGACTCCTCAACTCTAGGCACCGACTCTCGAACAACAGCCACCGACTCACCCACCTCAGGCACCGATTCCTAAACCTCTGCCACCTTAACCTGAACCACTTGCTCCTCCACATCAGTAGTGGACACTCTACTAGTTTGGCGACGAGGTGCGCGGAACTCCCCCACCGCCTACTGCTCCGCCATCCGTTTTCAATTGGAACTGATCGGAGGACGACGACCAGCTCCTAATTTCAAAATTCGAGTATAATAATAAGTAAATGAAAATACCGAAAATTTCAAAATTTCCTATAGATTATACTGTAAATTTTGAAGGAGTGGAAAGAGAAATTGATAATGGGTCTGGGTAGGAAAAATAAATAAATTGGGTTTGGAGCCCCATTTAAACCTAGAGAAAATAAAGTAAAAGCGATTATGATGATAAACCAAGCGAAATAAGCAGAAGCGGTCATCATCATTGAACACGATAATGTATTCCGTCGCCGTCCCCCACGGTGTTACGATGTATAAGGGAAACAAAACCTCCGGATCAAAGATGGAAAATGAAGACCTGGTACCGATCCGTTCGATCATGGAATTAAGGTGGTTGGCAGATAAAAAGGAAGACGAAGAATACGAGAGCAGGAGCTATCCTCCCCTATCGTTCTTCTACACCAAGGGTATATCTCGCAAACACTATATTCCACTATCGTTCTTCACCACCATCGTCCCGATGGATATGGATACATCTCCAGTATTGTTCAGATCGTACAAGGAAGCATTGATGTCCGATGGAAGCAAATCCTCCGGATCTGAATCAAAGACGTTTCTGATAAACAAGTACCCCGGATCTGAATCAAAGATGTTTCTGATGCGTAAGGGAAACAAGTCCCAATCAAAGATGGGTCCGATGTATAAGGGAAACAACTCTGGGCCGATGATGGATAAGGGAAACAACTCTGGGCCGATGATGGATAAGGTAAACAACTCTGGGCCGATGATGAATAAGGGAAAGTCCTCCCAATCAAAGTTTATCAGAAACTCTATTCCCGATAAACTTGCTTTATCTATTCTATCAAAACTGTCCATAAAATCATTGAAGCGCTTTGGATGTGTAAGCAAATCATGGTCCGTTTTGTTTGAAAACTCTGATTTCATGACCATGTACACAAATCATTTCATATCTCGTGATGATGATTATCATACATTTATTCTCTCAAATCATATTGCTTCTGCTTATGATTACTACTCTGAATTCCATTTGCTCAACAACACCGTCAAATTCAATTTGCCACCTCCATTTCAACAGTCTGGCCGTCATAGGAGGATTCTCAACTCCACAAGTGTTAACGGCATTTTTTGTCTTCACCAAGAATATCCGATTGATCTCCAATATGTACTGTGGAATCCTGCTACCCAGGAATTCCTGGTCATTCCTCGTAGCCCCGCTGATCTTTCACCACAACACCCTCAAAACAACCTCTATCTCAGCCATGCTTTTAATGGCTTTGGTTATGACCAACTTAGAGATGACTTTAAGGTCGTTCAGTATATAACATTTGATTATGATTACGAGAGTTATCGTCCTCCGATAACAGAAAGTTATTTCGAGATATATAGTTTAAAAAGTAATTCTTGGAGAACCATCGACATGAACAAAGCTCCCTCTTCTATTTGGTGTTGTTGTGAACTGTTTGATACTCGCGAAGTTTATTTGGATGGAGCATGTCATTGGGTGATTTCCGACGGAAATGACCTCGATGAAAAATCTCTCTTGTCATTTGACCT
Source organism: Vicia villosa (assembly GCF_029867415.1). Taxonomy (NCBI): domain Eukaryota; kingdom Viridiplantae; phylum Streptophyta; class Magnoliopsida; order Fabales; family Fabaceae; genus Vicia; species Vicia villosa. The sequence continues at coordinate 28,121,057 of NC_081182.1, read as the reverse complement.
CAGTGATGAGGTGTTCCTTACAACACCCATCGGGGTTCAACCTTCTTTTCCTTACAATTATGAAGAACGCTTGGCGGTGTTAAATGGATCAATTGCTTTAATATCAAATTATCACGATGATATTATTTTTCACATATATATTCTGGGTGAACTCGGTGTGGGTGAATCATGGATCAAACTATATATTTACGGTCCCTTCTCTTCCATTACATGGCCCCCAGTTGGGTTTGGGAACACAGGATATATTTTCTTTCCAAAAAATGATTATGAACTAGCCTATGTTGATTTGAGCACCCAAAGAATTGAGGAGGTTGGTATTACTGGTGCAAAGTCTAGTTATTTTCAAGTCGGTCTTTACAAGGAAAGCCTTCTCTCTATTGGAGGATCAAGTAAATAGTTTTTTTTCCTTCTTATTTTCATCCTTAGGTATATATGGCTGTGGTGATAACTTGTTTTATCAATTTAATTTTAAAGGTTTAGACTTTTGTGATTTGCAAAACTGATTGGTTTTTCTTTAATGAATGTGCTCCAATTTTACAATAATATGTTCCTTTTTGAGTTTCATTATATTCTGCCTGAAATATATATGCCACTATGTATATAATATTGCTCTTGTGATTTTTTTGTGTGCACAAAACCTACCTGTTTGTGGTGTATTTCAACCAAAGATTTGTGATTCTCTATTATCCTTCAATCTCAATTGATACAAACCCTAATCACCAATCACAACCATTTTCTACCTTCACTTTGAAGGAATGACATAATCGCTAATCATGATTTGCAAATGCAAAGCTTTATGAAAAATTATCTAAATTATGAATTTTGACTAGATTGTGATTTCCACCATAAATGAATAGAATGATAATAGAATAATGTACATGTTTAACAACAACTTGTTGCTATAGTTTGAGTTATTATGAAACTGTAAAGGTTGTACTTAAAGCTTATTTGTGGTTCCTCTTTGTTTATATCCTTTATGAAGGTATTCTATCTTCTGACGAATTGATGAAAAATGAGTGGTAGTTTCACTTGAAGAATATATGATAATAAACTTCCAGTGATGTGCTGTTTGTTCTTTAACTTTCTTTAAAAAATACGTTATAATTGGAGATTTTGAAGCCTGTATAAAAGGCCAGAGATCTAGAACAAAAACATTGTTACCGTGAATGTGTCTTAACCTAGCACAAAGTGATATAACGTGTCTTAACCTATCACAAAGTGATAATTATAATGTGTCTTAACCTAGCACAAAGTGATATAATGTGTATGACCATTACTTATTTAGCAACAGGGATGTGTTACTTTGAAATTATGAAAAGGAAAAAAATACTAGCAAAAGTGGCTATTATGTGCTTCAGCTAAGTACAGTTTTAGTCTTGAGGTTATTGGGACAATTTTTTGCCTATCAGAATCATAACTTTTATTTTATACTAGTAATTTATTCATTAATATCTCTGGACAATGGATATCATTGGGTGTCTATGTTAAACATAATTGCATTCCTCACAGCATATGATTTGGTCCATCCATGGACATTTTATCAGAATGTCCATCCATGGACATTCTGATAAATCTATACACTGCGGTCCATCCATGGACATTTGATCTCGGTACTTAATTGCATTCCTCACAACATATGATTTGGTCTAAAAACAATGACACAAATGTAACATTCTGCCAAGTTATTTGGAACGTGTGTGGGGATACATTAGTGTACTCATCATTCGTTATTGACCCTACTTCATCACAGTAAATAATGATTCATCTTTCTCTTGTTCTACAGAAATAAACTCAAGTTTTTCAGTTCCGATTCAGCACAAATCACAACAACTGTGTATAGTATAGTTCAACAAAAGCAAAAATGGGTTTTGTAGAGCTTTTGGAAGCGGCTTCTATGCCGGTCATTCAAGTTCTGCTTATTAGTGCATTGTGAGCTTTTATGGCTACTCACTATTTCAATAATCTTCTTTCATAGATTTTAGAATATCCTTAAACAAGGTAACATATTCAAGCTTCTAAGTTAATATGTTATACTAGTTTACTTTATATACATGTTTAATGTGAACAAATATTTAACAGGACTAATTCAGCAGCATGATTCTCACCATTTAGTGCATTTATTGATCTTGACTATAGATTTGAGATTAGTTGGCCAAGAACAATAAATGTGTCACATACTGAGGATTTGCTGCATATAGTGAACTAATTGATCTCTGTCATTGATTTAAGATTGAACCGAGAAAATCAACTACTGCATGGAATCCGAACCTATTTTGCAGGTTGTATTCTTTATATTCACCCCTGCACTTATGTTTTCAAGTTTTGCCAAGAGTGTTTCACTTGAAGACATGATATCACGGTACATTTGCCTTTTAATTTTTCATTAGTGTTTTGTCTTAATTGGTTTTGTTAATTTAATCATTTGTTAATTATCGATTTATACAGGTGGTTTATGCCTGTTAATGTTGGACTCACATTCTTAATTGGAGGGGTTTTAGGATGGATACTCGTGAAATTACTAAAGCCTAATTTAAAAGTCGAAGGTCTTATTGTTGCTGCATGTTCATCAGGTATATTTTTTGAACGGATCTTTAATGTAGCAGGAGTGTGATACGAGTTTGTAACTAAGTTGTTTTATCTTGGAGACATCCTGATCGATGATATGTTTGTACAATTTTACACTCCTTTGTAACTAAGTTGTTTTATCTTGGAGACATCCTGATCGATGATATGTTTGTATAATTTTAGACAGAGTCGCGAAATATTTTAAAGAAAAAGATCTAGTATGTGACTCATCAGTCATCACAATAATCTCTTTAGTGACTGAAACATTTTTAAATGATTTTAAGCTTCCTTTGTGATCCTATATTATGAATTTTTATCTAAAATTATCTGATCTCATGAGTTATTCTTTAAATTAATCAGGAAACATGGGAAACCTACCTATTGTAATTATCCTATTCATATTTTGATTACATTAGGCTATATCATATAGGCTATGTTTGGATATCATAAAATCAACGGAGCGGAATGGAGCGGAGCGGAGTGGGATGGAGCGGAGCGGAACGGAGCGGAACGAAAATACCATTCCATTGTTTGGAAATTTTAGGACGGAACAGGATAAGTTGTTCATTCCGCCCAAATTGGAGGGTAAGAAAAATGGTGGTAAGTGATGAAATGGAATGGAATCCATACCACTCTATTCCGCTCCGTTCCATCCGTTTTTAAATTATCCAAACAATGGAATACCATTTTATTCCATCCCATTCCGCTCCGCTCCATCCGGTTCCATCAATCCAAACAAAGCCATAGTGTGCCTATCTTATTATATTGTCATTTTTTTGCAATTGTAGCTTGGTGGTATCTTCATATGGACCCATACTTATCAAACTATAAGAAGCAGTTCAATAAGATTTAAGGCACTTGAGGCTACTGAGATCATAAAGGCACCAAACAAACATCTTGAAGGAAATGCAGATACTCCCCCCTTCTTAGAGGAAAAAAGAGGAAGAAAATACGGCGATAGAAGTGGCACCGTTGAGTTATATTGAAGACACGGAAAGCTAAATTGTAAGATCTAGTGAACAAGATTACGACAATATAATTTTATAGATAAATTTTAGTTTATTACCCCCTCCGTTTTAAAATGAGTGTCGTTTAAGGTTTTTGCACACAAATTAAAAAAATGTAATAATTTTGTCATAAAACAGTGTACTTTTACTAAATTAACCTTATAAATATATTGGAAATTGTGTACAAAGTAATAAACAAAGGGTAGAATGGTAAAAATAACAATAATTACTACATTGAAAAGTGTGAATGGCATATTTAGTCTTCGCCTCTTAGAAAAAAAGATTATGTTTTCAGACACGGAAAGCTAAATTGCCACCGTTGAGTTATATTGAAGACACGGAAAGCTAAATTGTAAGATCTAGTGAACAAGATTACAACAATATAATTTTATAGATAAATTTTAGTATATTACCCCATCCCTTTTAAAATGAGTGTAGTTTAAGGTTTTTGCACACAAATTAAAAAAATGTAATAATTTTGTCATAAAACAATGTACTTTTACTAAATTAACCTTATAAATATATTGAAAATTGTGTACAAAGTAATAAACGAAGGGTAGAATTGTAAAAATAACAATAATTACTACATTGAAAAGTGTGAATGGCATATTTAGTCTTCGCCTCTTAGAAAAAAAAAATTATGTTTTCAGACACCCCCTATTCCATGTTAGGCTGACTAGGCTGGGAGAATCTTGCTGTTGCCAAAGCTTAAGATTCAATCCTGGGACTCTTAGGTAAAGAATAACCATGTACAACCAACTGAGCTACTGCTTTTTCTTGATTTTTATTGTTTCAAACTCAACTTATATTTAACATGTTAATACTAACAATATATAACAACTGAACTAATAATCTGGACTATTAATATACAAGTTAATATACAACATTATAGTAAAATTAACGTTGTATACAAGGATATTATTAAGTTACTAATAATATCTAATATTAAAAAGTTAATTAACGTTGTATATTATTAAATATTAAAAAGTTAATTAACGTTGAATATTATTAAATATTAAAAAGTTACTGTACATATAATAATTTTATAATAATTATATAATTGTATTATTTAATAATTTATATAATTTTTTTTAATAATTTTAATAAACGTTTTTAATTAAAGTTTTTATTCAGTTTTAATAATTTATATAAACGTTTTTTTTAATAATTTTATTTAAATGTTTTTTAATAATTTTTTTAATTAACACTTTTTTTTTATAATTATATAAATGTTGTAACACCCCATACATACATTGCCTAGGATATACGTATATGACATTAAAATGGTACTCGAAAATCATAAACATAAGCAGCGGAATAGATAATGTATAAGTACAAGTACAAAAGCCCAAACTGTCATGGCCAAAATACATGAGTTCCAACTGGTACAAATACATCTCCGTGGTACAAAGATGGAAATACAAAAGATCATAAACTACGACAGAACACATCGCCAAGAAACATCGACTCGAAGCTAAGCCATCTTACCCTTGCCTCGATCCTGCCTCGAACCACCTGTAAAAAGAATAATTGGAATAGGGTGAGATTACTAAATCTCAGTGAGTCTCCCTATCTTACGGGTTCACTCAGTTCTACAGGGAACATGCAATCAACGAATTCACCGAGAATCCGGGTCACCTCACGGCTAGGTACAAGTACAAACAAGGTACACCATCATTGGAAGTCCCATAACTTATCCAATATGGCCACAAGGATAAACACATAGTCAAAACCACCGTATGCAAACCCGTACCCATGTACGAGGAATCCAGGAGTAAGTTACAGCCCGCTCATTAGGCTACGCAAACCACACCCTCGGTGAGTTACACCCGTACATCGCATCAAGAGACTTGCACATGCACACCGCAAGACCTATCGGATTCACTTCCTAAATGGATTCCATCCGAGATGAGTTACAGCCGCGACATTGCCTAAATGGCGTCCGACCCCATCATTGTCTATACGCCGATGTGTTAACGGCTAGTGCAAATACGCCATCTTGACAATACGAGCCCACCGGGCGAATGCCTAGTGACCTTGCCTACGTGGCATCACTAGAGGTGAATCGAAGGTAATATTGCCTACATGGCATTACCTCTCCACCATACCAAGCACGCAGATGTGTTAACGGCTAGTGGAGAAACGCCCTATAAGACCTCCACATGCACATCGCAATGATAGCTCAGGTGTGTAGAACATACCGAGAACGCCAATGTGTTAACGGCTAGTGGAGAAACGCCCTTGAAGAACTCCACATGCACATTGCAACGGTATTAAGTGTTCTAAGCGATTTACCCCCTAATAGCCTAGGCCCACTCCGATTCAAGCATACCACAACACAATCAAGCCACACCGGCAAAGCGTCTCCGAACGTTCAACCGGAATGAACGAGAATAACAATGATCACATCATAACACAATTAACAATTGCATATCTCAAATATACATGCATACAAGCAAGATGGTGATCATATCATAGTCTCATACACTTAAAACAAGTACTGGCATATCATACAGGTCATAAGAGGCCTTCGATTCCGATACGAAACGAAACTGCACTCAAATGGGAGAAATATCAATTCTGTACCAGACTAGTTCGCTACAACGAACTTCTGTTCGCTACAGCGAACTCAAACAGAAGCTAAACTTCTTCAAACCCAGGTCAGTTCGCTACAGCGAACTCCAGCGAAGCCCCGATTCGCTACAGCAAAGGAAAGTTCGCTACAGCGAATAAATCAATTCAACTCCCAGATTTATTCGCTACACAGTTCGCTACAGCGAAAGAAAGTTCGCTGCAGCGAACTCTGCAAAACAGCAAAAACGCAGAAACGCATTTGGGGTCCCCAAGCCCCAAATTTCAACATGCAGCCATTGTTAATCAAATAATAAGCTATGGTAAACATACATATACTCATTATTACCAGAATGGAGGGTTAAACATGCATTTGTAGGATCATTCAAGCAATTACTCTCAAAACCCTTAACCCCAAAAATGGCATAAACCCAATATAAAACCCCAAGGTCTCTATCTATGAGACTCACCTTGAAGAGGAGCAGTAGGAGCTGCGAAAATCAGAAGAAAAAGATGAAGATTGCTGAATCAATGGAGCATGCAAGGTTGATGATGAAGTGGTGATGTGGGTCTTCCTCCTCTTCCTTCTTGTTTTCACGTTTCCTTCCTCTTCTTCTCCCAAAATTCTGTTTGTTACCAAAATGATCAAAGACAACACAAGCCAAACACTCCTTTAGGCCTTAGTTAATGACCTAAACAACCTCCAACTAGATTCTATTTACCATGATGCCACTTAGTTACAATCCAACAAAATGAAATTCTTATTATTAAATCTCTTGAAATAAAATAAGGATATTACATTCTCCTCCCCTTAAATAGAATTCGTCCTCGAATTCGAAAACTTACCAGAACAGGTGAGGATACAACTCCCGCATCTCTGATTCGAGCTCCCAAGTGGCTTCGTCAGGACGCGACTCTTCCCACAGCACCTTCACAAGAGGTATCTCTTTGCTTCTCAACGACTTGCTAGCATACTCCAAGATACGACAAGGTTGCGGTTGGAAAGAAAGATCTGGTTCTACTTCAATTGTATCTGGTAGGATAGGATGAAATGAATCCGGCACAAACTTCCGCAACTGAGACACATGGAAAATGTCATGCAGCCCGGATAGTGAAGGAGGCAACGCTAACTGGTATGCGACTTCACCTATCCGTCTCATGATCTGATAAGGTCCTACATATCTCGGACTAAGCTTGCGTGTCTTAATTGGTCCTTTCAATCTCAACCTTGGAGTCACCTTCAAGAACACATAATCTCCTACCTCAAACTCCAACGGTCTCCTTCGTTTGTCCGCATAACTCTTCTGTCGATCTTGAGCTTGTTTCATCTTATCTCGGATCATCTTAATCTTCTCCGTGGTTTCTTGAATTATATCCGGTCCAAGAATTCCCTTCTCACCAACTTCAGACCAACATAAAGGTGATCGACACTTCCTTCCATACAAGGCTTCGTATGGGGCCATACCGATACTCGCATGATAACTGTTGTTATACGCGAATTCTATCAAAGGTAAGTTATCTTTCCAACTCCCACCAATTTCCAAGATACATGCCCTCAGCATATCTTCAATGGTTTGAATAGTCCTTTCTGTTTGTCCATCTGTCTGGGGGTGGTTAGAAGTGCTCAAATTCAGATTTGTACCCATCTCTTGGTGAAAAGCTTTCCAAAATCGGGAAGTGAACTTCGGATCCCTATCTGACACAATGCTAGATGGTACACCATGCAATCTCACAATCTCCACTACAAAAAGCCTCGCAAGGTGAGAAACCTTGTGAGTTGTCTTAACCGGTAGGAAATGCGCGGACTTAGTCAAACGGTCCACTATCACCCATATCGAGTCATGCCCACCTAATACCCGTGGTAGTCCCACAATGAAGTCCATGGATATACTGTCCCATTTCCAAACAGGAATATCCAATGGTTGCAACATACCACCGGGCCTTTGGTGCTCTATCTTCACTTGTTGGCAAATCACGCACTGCTCTACATAATCAGCCACATCTCTCTTCATACCAGGCCACCAAAAATTCCCTTTCAAGTCTTGATACATCTTGGTCGACCCGGGATGGATGGTGAATTTGCTCTTGTGGGCCTCGTCCAGAATCAACCTCTTTAACTCTGCATCATTTGGCACACACATCCTCCGTCCAAAAAGAATGAGTCCATCAGATGTACGAACGAAATCTGGAAGGTTCGCTTTATCCTGCAATTCTACATCATTCCACTGTGCTTGACGGATCTTTTCCCGCAACTCATTCTCAATACACAAGTTACTTATCAACACACCTGTTGGTGCCCACTCGAATTGTAAATCCAGATTTCTGAACTTCTTCATAAGGCCAAATTCCAACATCATCAGCTCTGCGACCTTAATCTCCTTCCTACTCAAGGCATCCGCTACCTTATTAGCTTTACCGGGATGGTACTTCAAATCAAAGTCAAAGTCCTTCAAGTACTCCATCCATCTCCTTTGACGCATGTTAAGTTCCTTTTGATCAAAGAGATACTTCAAACTCTTGTGATCACTAAACATCTCAAAGTGAACTCCATACAAATAATGTCGCCACACCTTGAGCGCGAACACAATTGCAGCGAGTTCGAGGTCATGAGTAGGATAATTCTCTTCATGAGATCTCAACTGTCTGGATGCATAAGCTACAACCTGTCCATCTTGCATCAACACTCCACCCAAGCCTTTCTTAGAAGCATCACAGAACACTTCGTAAGATCGGTTTGGATCAAGAATCACCAACACTGGAGCAGTAGTAAATTTCTCCTTGAGTTTCTGAAAACTCTTCTCACATTCTGAATTCCATTCGAAAGAAACTTCCTTCCTTGTAAGCCTGGTCAAAGGTAATGCTAGCTTGGAAAAGCCCATAATGAACCTCCGATAGTAACCTGCCAAGCCTAGGAAACTACGGACCTCAGTTGCATTCTTGGGTCGTTCCCAATTTATCACTGCTTCTACCTTTGAAGGGTCTACAGCTACGCCGCCGCCAGATATGACATGTCCAAGAAACTTAACTTCGGACATCCAGAATTCACACTTACTAAACTTCGCAAACAACTGCTTTTCTCTGAGAACCGACAACACAATCCTCAAATGCTCCATGTGCTCTTCGATAGTCCGAGAGTATATCAATATGTCGTCTATAAAGATTACCACGAACTGATCCAAATATGGTTGGAACACCCGGTTCATGTAATCCATAAAGACAGCAGGAGCATTGGTTACCCCGAATGGCATAACCAAGAACTCGTAATGACCGTATCTCGTCCTAAAAGCAGTCTTAGATACATCCGAACTCTTAACCCGAATTTGATGATATCCCGACCTGAGGTCAATCTTCGAGAACACACAGGCTCCTTTCAATTGATCCAGGAGGTCATCAATCCGTGGTAGAGGATACTTGTTCTTTATGGTTACCTTGTTCAGCTGACGATAGTCGATGCACAAACGCATACTACCATCCTTCTTCTTCACTAACAAGACTGGGGCTCCCCATGGAGAAACACTAGGACGAATGAAGTGTTTCGCCAACAACTCTTCTAACTGACTCTTCAACTCTCTTAGCTCTGCAGGAGACATCCTATAAGGGGCGATCGAAACTGGAGCGGTACCCGATACAAGATCAATAGAGAATTCAACTTCCCTTTCCGGCGGAAGAGAAGTAACATCCTCAGGAAATACATCGGAAAATTCACACACAACCGGAATCTCCAATACACTCTTCTTGTCCTTGGAGTCTGACGTAAGAACCAAAAGGAAAGACTTCTCTTGAGCAAAAAGGTAATTGATCATGTTAACTGTACCTTCAAGAAGATGTTTAATGGCATCGGTTGGTGTAGTCTCCTCAGCACGAATGAAGATAGCCTTCTCTTTACAACCGATGTAAACCGAGTTAGCTGTCAACCAGTCCATACCAAGTACTACATCGATCTTCTTAAGAGGTAGACAAATGAGATCAATCACGAACCTACGACCATTGAAGGTAATAGAACACTCCTTGCAAATTTCTCGAGCTTCTACTACATCGTCCGTAGCCGACGAGATAATCATAGGATTAGGAAGAAGACTCGTCTCAAAACCAAGCCTCCGCACACAAGGATAAGAAATAAAAGAATGTGTTGCTCCACAATCAACTAGCACAAACAAGGGCTGATCATTAACATAACACGTACCAGCAACAAGATTAGTGTTTCCTTGGGCCTTCCTAGCGTCCAAGGTGTAAACACGACCTCTAGTCTTCTCGGGAGCATTCGGGGCAGTACAATCCCTTGCGTAATGCCCTGGCTGGTCACAACGGTAACATCTCCCAGAGTTTGGCTTGCAATTCCCAAAGTGATTTCCTTTGCATCTAACACAGCGAGGAGGCTGAGTAGAACGATCTCCATAAACCTGCTTCTTCATGGCTGGAGAATTGCGGGGTTTCAAATGCTGCCCTGACCTTCCTTGTTCCCTACGAACCGGCTTACTCTGTTCTCTTTCATCTTGGACTCTCTTCAATGTGTTCTCGGCAACATAGCATTGCCTCAAACACTCAGCATAGGTGGTAAACTCCCTTTGAGACACACTGTGCACAATATCAGCATCCAGCCCCATAAGGAACTGATCAATCTTCCATAACTCATCTGGTGCATAGGCAGCTTGTCTTGAATAGGCAGCCATGTCCTCAAACTTCTCAGCATATTCAGATACCGACATGTTGCCTTGCTTGAAAGATTGAAATTCACGCTCCTTCAAAGCACGCACACTGTTGGGATAGTACTTCTCCAAGAAAGCTGTCTTGAAGTGTTGCCAATCCTTTGGAATCCCTCGGTTAGTGAAATACGTAGACTCCGTATTCCACCATCTACCTGCTGGCCCCTTCATTTTCTGAGCAGCAAAAATCACCTTCTCTTCCTCTGTGCACTGAATAGCCTGGAATATCATCTCCATAGCATATAGCCTGGAATGTCAACTTAATGTAATCTATTTGTCAGAGATAAGGAGGGACGCATCATCCGTGTAACATTCATTGTTGTCTTCAAAACTAATCAGGGTCGCCAAAATGATAACTGCGCCAAAATTTAAGCATTTCAGTAAGTGTAGCAGTAAGCTAAAATAGATAATTAGAAATCAAATGACACTTAATCAAATGACACTTAATATGGTTGTAATTATGATAGTTTGACAGTATACAACATAAATATTACTACCTCTGTTCCTTTCTATAAGAGGCAAATTCCTTAAACAGAAACTGAAATAGAAAATTAGAAATCAGATTACACACGATCAAAAAATGAAATAACATTAATGGTTGTAATTATGATAGTTTCACAATATACAACAAAAATATTAATTCCCAAAACAGAAACTAAAATGGAAAATTAGAAATCAAATGACACACAATCAAAAACAGAAAAACATTTGTAACACCCCATACATAACTGACTAGTATATTATGCATGAAACATTAAAAATTGATATTGAGTACATACAAAAGCCAAGATACAAGATGTCCATATAAAATCCAACGTGAAATTCTAATAAAAATTACAAAACATGTATTTTCAATGGATCTGCGCAGCGGAAAATGAGATTTGACGAGGTCTCCGAGCCATCACCACTTCCAAGTTTTCAGTCCAAACCTGCTACTGACCAAACACTACTAAACTGCACCTGAAAAATATAAGTTGATTGGGGTGAGATTACTAAATCTCACTGAGTCCGCCTATCCTATGGGTCCACTCGGTTCTACAAGGTACATGCATCATAACACGAATCCACCATTGATTCGGGGTTTATCCTCACATCCGGTACAAGTACGGAGCAAACACATGAATTGTCCACCATAGGAGTCATCATTTCACAAGTACTCAAATAGTACACCAAACACGTATGCAAACCCACACCCATGTACGGGGAATCCAGAAGTAGTAACAACCGATCTACCTAGGCTGCACCACACACCCTCAGTGAGTCACCAAGTGCCTGTCGTCAAAAGACTCGCACAAGACCATCGCTAGATGAAGCAAATGAGTCTTTCATAGAATTTCATCCGTGACGAGTTAGAGCAGTGACACTGCCTATGTGGCGTCACGGCCCCGTTAACATCCATACGCAATATGGTTTCCGCAAGTGCGAAGACGCCTAATTGACTGCACAAGCCCGTCCGGGTAGGAGCCTAGTGATGTAGCCTACGTGGCACCACTAGAGGTGAGTTATCCAGGTGATATCGCCTAAGTGGCATCACTACTCCACCATACCAATCACGCCAAGTGTGTTCTGCAAGTGAGACACGCCGTAAAGACTCTCACAAGCACACAACAATGGTAGCTCAGGTGTGTTCGTCATACCAAGAACGCCGATGTGTTCTGCAAGTGAGACACTCCCTATAGACTCTCACGAGCACATCGCTATGGTAACTTTGGAAACTAGTCCATCAACAATGGTGCCTTATCACCTAGTAGTTTGGCCTACTTCGATTTTAGCATATCGCACGCAATCATGCGCAAAAAGGCATACAACCGAACGTTCAACCGAAACGACGGGTAAAACAATCAATAACCAATCACGGCACTTCATATGTATTACACCAGTATGCATAAACCCTATCCATACTCATATTCGTATTTTCAAAGTCATAGCATAATTACGAAATCCAATTACTTATCATCATTTAATTTCTACTAAAGTGATCATATCATACCATTAGGAATTCACTTACCATTTTTCCTAATTGAACCAAATGCATTAGATTTAAGCATATTATTAAAGAGCATCGAAAGACCTTTCCAACGCTTCCGACCGGGCTTCGTTTCGAATTGTAGAACTCAAGTTATGGTCGAGACAATAAAGGGGAAATTTTCTGTCAGGTGCAGTCGATCTGCACCTGTGTGCAATCGATTGCTCACTGAACTAGAAGCGCAGAATGTCAAATTTTCACAGTGCAATCGATTGCTTGACCCCTGCAATCGATTACTTACTGAACTAGAAGCAAAAATCACATTTTCCTTACATTATACCAGTTCTAACACATCCTAATCCATCCTAAACCAAACCGTAACATGTAACAACAATCGAATACATGAATTATCATTTCGAGAACACATTTTCACCAATTAGTCATACATGCAACATGTACTCATCAATTAAACAAATTGATCATATGCATTCATGGAATTCTCACAAGAACCCTAATTCCCAACATAAACCCTTACATACAAATTCCCCAAGGTATCTAACTAAGGACTCACCATGGATTTAGAAAGGTTGAGATTGTGTTCTTGCTGCCATTGAACTCCCACCATAGTCAAAGTTTCACTTCATCTTCATCAAACCCGTAATCACACTTTAACACTCATTCAACTTCAGCCCCTTAACTTCAATTGCAATTATCTCCTTCAATAAACAAGCTATAAGCATGACCCTTATATGCAAATTGAAGAGAATTTCGTTAGCTTTCCAACGAGACCAGAATCGTTACAATCGGAGTTATGAGCATAAAATTATTACCTTTTTAGTGGAGCTGCATCATGGAATACGAAAATGGAATATGATACATGAGTTCTTCCTTTCTCTTCTATGCCTCTAGCTCACACTCTCTCTCTCTTACTCACATAAATTCTGATTTTGCAAAAGTAATCCTCTACCAACTAACTACCTTAATGCCATGCATGTGAAGATTAAGGTCCAATATATCCTCCAACCAAGTCATATTTACACCATTGCCACTTAGTTAGTTCCTAACCAATTTCTTAATGTATAATTAATCCATAATGTCTTCTTATTATTTGATAATCACGCTTGAATATAATATGGGATATTACAACATTAATGATTGTAATTATGATAGTTTGACAGTATACACCCGAAATATTAATTACCTAAACAGAAATTGAAATAAAAAAATTAGAAATTAAATGACACATAATCAGATATAGAAATAATATTAAAGGTTATAATTATGATAGTTTAAAGTATACATCAGAAATTTTAATTCCCCCAACAAAAACTGAAATCGAATATTAGAAATCAAATACCACGTAATAAGAAATAGAGATAACATTAATGGTTGTAATTATGATAGTTTGACATTATACAACATAAATATTAATTACCTAAGCAAAAATAGAAATAGAAAATTATAAATCAAAGACACACAATCAAAGACATGATTAACATTAACGGGTGTAATTAAAACATATTCGCCCGGCGAGCCATTCGTTACGCTGGGCGAATATGTCCTGTTTTGCAAAAATTCTAAGATTCATAACTTTTGATATGTGACTCCGTTTTATGCGTCGTTCGAAGCGTTAGGAAGCTAATCAAATTATCTATAAGATATAAGTAAATTGGTTAGAACTTGGTGAATTCATAATGATGTTGTTGTGTGAATAACATGTAATTATGTGTATGTGCGTGTATAACTTGATGAGTTGTGAATAATATGATGTCGATATGTTGTATCGTATATGATTCAAGATGTGTGAAATGAATATATGCTGTTTGGATGCTCTTTGTTGAGAACGATTATTTGATGCATGTTGTGCAACTTTTGGTGAATAATTCATATGAGTTGGATTATTGTGGTATGCGTATATTATTATGATTGAGAGATGGTCTTAATTTGCATATGTTATTGTTGAGTTGCGCATGCGTCATTTGGGTCAAGAGGCAATGGGTGCTAGTTCTCGCGGAGACTAGTGACTTCTCCCAAGCTTAGAGACGGGGCTTGAAAGCTTAGAGAACAAGCTTTTGCAGGTTATCTGTATGGGAGATGGACCCGGTATGTCCGGAAAAGATAATAGAGTTAGTACCACATGCATGAGTTGCATTATGTTGTTGTCGAGTCACATGCATATAATTGTGTGAATGTTATGTGATTGTTGTGATTTGTGAATAATTGTGTGAATGTTATGTTGAGCTTTGTTGCATATTTGACTATGTGAAATAGACTTGAGAAATGCTATTTACAAGATTATACAAAGTGTGATCAATTCTTATATATGTATGCTATGCATTGTTTATTTTCACATATTTTTATGATGATGTGAATTCTCACCCTTCTATTGGAATGATATTCTATGCGACATCACTCAGGTACCGAAGATAGTGGTGCTTCGGAGGAGGCTTAGCTTATAGGTTTAGATCTCTTGTAGTGTGTCTGGACTAGGTAGTCATATTGTGCTCTGGTCAATGTAACACTTGGATTTTGGGTTTATTATCTTTGAATTGATGTTATGAGACACTGTTTTACTCATATGTATTTCATAATTGGAAATGTTATATTTTGATGTGTGGCATTGAGCCAAGATATTATGATATGGTGGAAGATGTATGGGAATCATCCGAGTTTACCATTTTCTTGATGAGATAATTATTTTCGTTGTGGTTTTGCATGTTTGTTTTGAAATCCTTAATTCCGTGTTACTTGTATGTGACCATAGCATGTGAGAGTGTTATTTTTGGTAAATATGTGTAATACCCTCATGTGATGCATGCTTATTTACTCTAATTTATGCAAATGTATGCTTTATTTGAGTAGTATAGATTTGAGGGTGTTACAGTAATTATGATAGTTTGATAGTATAACTATAGAAATTTTAACTTCTTAAACTGAAATAGAAATTTAGAAATCAAATGACACACAATCTGAAACAAAAATAACATTAATGGTTGTAAATAATGATTGTTTGAAAATATACAACATAAATGTTAATTCCCTAAACAAATACAGAAATAGAAAATTAGAAATCAAATGACACACAATCAGAAACAGAAATATTATTAATATTTGTAATTATGATAGTTTGACAGTATACAACATAAATATTAATACGCTAAATTGAATCTAAAATAGAAAATTAAAAATCAAATGACATAACAATCAGAAACAGGATTAACATTAACAATTGTAACTATGATAGTTTGACATTATACAACATAAATATTAATTTCCTAAACAGAAACTGAAATAGAAAATTAGAATTCAAATGACATACAATCAGAAACGTAAATAACATTAATAGTTATAATTATGATAGTTTCACAGCATGCAGTAGAAATATTAATTTCCTAAACACAAACTGAAATAGAAAATTAGAAATCAAATGACACACAATCAGAAACAGAAATAACATTAATGGTTGTAATAATAATAATTTGATAGTCTAAAATAAAAATATTAAATCTCTAAATAGAAATAGAAATAGAAAATTATAAATAAAATGACACATAATTAGAAAGAGAAATAACAATAATAACTGTAATTATGATAGTTTGACAATATACAACATAAATATTAATTCCCTAAATAGATAAAGAAATAGAAAATTAGAAATCAAACGACACACAATCAGAAACAGAAATAAAGTTAATTACTGGAATTACGATAGTTTGATAGTATACAGAAGAAATATTAATTCCCAAAAAAGAAACTAAACTAGAAAATTAGAAATCAAATTGTACACAATCAGAAACAGAAATAAAATTAATGGTTATAATTATGATAGTTTGACAGTATACAACAGTAATATTAATTCCCTAAATAGAAATTGAAATAAATGACACATCAGAAAGAGAAATGACATTAATGGTTGTAATTATGATAGTTTGACAGTATACAACATAAATATTAATTCCTTAAATAGTAACTGAAATAGAAAATTAGCAATTAAATGACACACAATTAGAGACAAAAATTACATTAATGGTTGTAATTATGATAGTTTGACATTATACAACATAAATATTAATTCCCCCACTAGTTAACACATAAAAAATAGTATCAATATACAACAAAATTCAAATGTGTCTCTCAACAAATTAATATCATTGTCAATTCTTTGTAATATATTCAATTATACAAAGTCAAGTTATGTATATCTAAATCACTGAGTTTCAGAAATCTTACATTTGCAATATTAGTTGGATAATTGTTTCAATCATCCTACCCGGTTCACTACCAATACATAACACTTAAGGCTAATATGTACATAGTTCTTTGATTAATAACAAATTTGAGTCCGCTTTAAAACGTAAAACACATATGTCTTATCACAAGAACAAGAAATGCTTTATCACAAGAAAAATAAACAGTGGTAGACTAAGATATGCATGAGGATTTAGTGGTCGAAAATCATTATCAGTAAAAGAAGGATCTAAAGGAGGAGACGCTGGACATTCCTCAGGATAAGTAAGTAACAGGAACTTGCATGGACACGTTCCTTCACGTGGGCACCTAATTAATTCATTTCCATCCCAGGATAGGCAGATCTTTACTTCAATTAATTTATTGTTCGGTAGAAGTCGTCCATTGCAATACCTTTACGAATTCCATAAGCCTTTAAAATGTCTATTAATACATGTGTGCTCTAATATTTGGTCTCTTCCCGATTAGAACGAGGAAATATACCAATTTTTTTGAGGGCCTTGAAAATATCTAACAACTCAACATAATGGATAGCAAACTTAACGTAATATATTTGTCGGAAATAAGGATATTTGCACCATTCGTGTATCATCCATTATTTTGCTCAAAACTCAACGAGGTCGACAAAATGATAACTGAGCCAAAATTTGAGCATTTCGACAAGTGTAGCATGAAATTGAAATAGAAAATTAGAAATCAAATGACACACAATCAAAAATAAAAATAAATGACACACAATTAAAAATAAAAATAACATTAATGGTTGTAATTATAATAGTTTGACAATGTGCAACAGAAACTAAAATAGAAAATTAGAAATAAAAAGACACACATCAAAAACACAAATAACATTAATGGTTGGAATTATGATAGTTTGACAGTATACAACATATATAAAATGAAATCGAAATTTAGAAATAAAATGACACAAAATAAAAAACAGAAATAAAATTAATGGTTGGAATTATGATAGTTTGATAGTATACAACAACAATTTTATTTCCCCCACTAGTTAGCACATGCAAAATAGTATCAGTTTACAATAGAATTCAAATGTGTCTATCAACTAATTAAGTATCATTTCTTTGTAATATATGCAAATATACAAAGTTAAATATTTTATCTCAAAATTATTGAGTTTCAGAAATTTGACATTTGTAATATTAGTTGTCAATCATCCTAATCGATTCACTGCGAACACCTAACACTAAAGAATAATATCTACCTAGTTCTTTGCTTAATAGAAAATTTGAGTCCACTAACAATGTAAAACACATATACCTTCTCACAAGTAAAAGAAATGTCTTATCACAAGAAAAATAAACAGTGGTAGAGTAAGATATGCACAAGAATTTAGTGGCGGAAAATCATTATCAGTAAAAGAAGGATCTGAAGGAGGAAGTGCTGGACATTCCTTATGATATGTCAGTAACTGGGACTTGTTTAGAAAAGTTCCTTCACATGGGCACATAATTATTTCATTTCCATCCTAGGATAGGCAGACCCTTAATTCCATTAATTTGTGGTCCCAGGTAGAGGTCGTCCACTGTAATACCTTTACGAATTCCATACATCGTTACAGTGTCTATTAATTCGTGTCCACTCCAATATTTGGTCTCTTGCTGATTAAAATGAAGAACGATACCAACTTCTTTGAGGGTTTGAAAATATCTAACAACTCAACATAACGGATAGGCAACTTAAAGTAATCTATTTTTCAAAGATAAGGATGTGCGCACAGTCCATAGAGGTATCCATTGTTGTCTAAATTTCATCCAGATCGACAAAATGATAACTGAACAAAAATTTGAACATTTCCGTAAGCTGAAATAGAAAATTAGGAATCAATTGACACAAAATCAAAAACAGAAATAAAGGGAAATTTCGTATAAATAGGCTGCTAATTTAGGTTTCTTCTTTTTTACAGGTTTCTCTGCTCAATTGGTTTCCCTAACAATTTCATTAGGTCTAAGGATATGTTTCCACAAAGTAAACTGCAAAACCAATCATTCTTTTTCTTATTACACTCCATATACCATAATCCAAAGTTTATAAACTTTAAACATCCTAAGTGATTTTGCTCACATTGAGCATAAACAAGAACATTATTATCCATGTGATCCTTACATTCTTGTTTGCATTTGGGTCGTCGACATACTTTGCAACAACAACTTGGACAAAACCAGTCGACATACTTCGCAACAACAACGTGGACAATACCAATCATCAGCGGGAACTTGATCGAGTCCTAAACAACTAAGGTGGAAAGAAGAAAGACATCGATCGCATAGAATTATGTTACCTTCAAGACCACAAACTAAACAAACACTGTTGTTATTTGTTTTAACATTTTCTTCAACAACAAAATGATCTTTATTTTGATCACGCATCGATTTAAGACTTGACTTAGTCATTGATTTTAAATATTTTTAATGACAAAACCAAAAGTAGATATAACATAATCTATAATAAAATTGATTTAAAAACAATAAGATGACATGAATAAAACCAAACAAACCAAAAACAACATCATCACCATAAACCCAAACAAGCAAATGTACCAATTTCGCTCTATGTATTACAAGAAAAAAACGCTCTATCACAAGAAAAAGAAACGGTGGCAGAGTAATACATGTATGAGGATTTAGTTGTGCAAAATTGGTAGGGATTCGAAGGACGAGGTACTGGACATTCCTTAGGATAGGTAAGTAATTAGGGATGACAACGGGTCGAGTGCGGGTTTTGCACTATCCAAAACCACACCTGAAATCGACACCCAAACCCGAACCCCAAAGGTTGTTCGGGTGGGAAAATAACACTCACGCTCACACCCGTTGGGTTTGGGTTTTTTCACCCAAACCCGCAACAAAATACATAAAATATATTTTTGCTATAAATTTCCACAATATATATATATATAATAAATAACATTTCTGTAAGCTGAAATAGAAAATTAGGAATCAATTGACACAAAATCAAAAACAGAAATAAAATTAATGGTTGTAATTATGATAGTTTGACAGTATACAACTTAAATATTAATTCCCTAAATAGAAACTGAAATAGAAAATTAAAAATTAAATGACACAAAATCAGAAAAAGAAATAACATCAACGGTTGTAATTATGATTGTTTGACGTATACAACATAAATATTAATTCCCTAAACAAAAACAGAAATAGAAAATAAGCAATCAAATGACACAAAATCAGAAACAGAAATATTATTAATGGTTGTAATTATGATGGTTTGACAATATACAACATAAATATTAATTTACTAAATTGAATATAAAATAGAAAATTAGAAATCAAATGACAAACAATCAGAAAGAAAATTAACATTAATGGATATAATTATGATAGTTTAATTCCCTAAACAGAAAATGAAATAGAAAATTAAAAAAACCAAATGGCACACAATCAGAAATAGAAATAGCATTAACGGTTGTAATTATGATAGTTTGATAGTATAAAAAAATATTAATTCCCTAAACAGAAACTGGAATAGAAAATTAGAAATAAAAAGACACACAATGAGAAACAAAAATAACATTAATGGTTGTAATTATGATAGTTTGACAGTATACATCATAAATATCAATTCTATAAATAGAAAAAGAAATAAAAAATTAGAAATCAAATGATACACATTCAGAAACAGATATAACATTAATGGTTGGAATTATGATTGTTTCTCAATCTACAACAAAAATATTATTTCCGCCACTAGTTAACACATCCAAAATAGTATGAGTATACAATATAATTCAAATGTGTCTATCAACAAATTAAGTATAATTTGTTATGTTAGTATACATAGTCAAATATTGTATCTCTTAATCATTAATTTTCAGATATCTGACGTTTGCAATATTAGTTGCATAATTGTTTCATTCGTCTTCCGGTTCACTACCAATACCTAACACTAATGAATAATATCTACCAAGTTCTTAGTTTAATAGAAAATTTGAGTCCACTTTAAAATGTAAAGCACATATGCCTTATCACAAGTAAAAGAAAAGTCTTATCACAAGTCTATAAAGGCATCCATAGTTGTCTCCAAAACTCATAGGGTCGACAAAATGATAAATGGCCAAAATTTGAGCATTTTGGTAAGTGTAGTAGGAAGCTGATACAGAAAATTAAGAATCAAATGACACACACTCTAAAACATATATAACTTTGATGGTCGTAATTATGATAGTTTGACAGTAAACAACAGAAATTTAAATCCTTAAACAAAAACTGAAATAGAAAGTTAGAAATCAAATGACACACAATCAGAAATAGAAATAACATTAATGGTTGTAATAAAGAAATTTAACATTATACAACATAAATATTAATCCCCTAAACAGAAACTAAAATAGAAAATTAGAAATCATATGGCATATAATCAGATGACACACAATCAAAAACAGAATTAACATTAATGGTTGTAATTTTGATAGATGGATAGTATACAACATAAATATTAGTTCCCTAAATATAAAAAGAAATAGAAAATAAGAAATCAGATGACACGCAATGAAGAACAGAAATAATATTAATGGTTGGAATTATGATTGTTTGTCAGTATATAACAAAAATATTATTTCTGCCACTGGTTAACACATATTAATTTTGCGAACATCTCCCGATGATGGATCTTTACTTTAATTCATATTACTCACTTCGGACAGCGGACAACTGATAACCAGATATTTCCAACAAAGTTCGAACTACAGGAAGAGGACATCTTCCGGTCCACAAGAATTTCAAGTCGTATCATAGGATTTTATATCCGCGACAATTTTTATTCACATTCACTTTGCATTTTATTTGTCATAACATTCATGCATACATTACAAATTGCATAGTCAAGTCAGGCTTTGATCATGTGAATGCCTAAGTCATTAAGGCATGAACTCAAGTTTCCCCTGCAAGTTCCGGAGAAACTTTCTCCTTCGAGAACAGCAGTTCATACACAAGGATCTCCTCAAGCAAGTCAACAGATGGTAGTCTCCCTCAAAGAGATAGTTTGTTCACTTTTGGAATCCCTCAGTCGAGATTCTCCTACAAAGCGACAGTCGACAGTTTTCTTCAGATAAGATAGTCTATTTCGCATTTTTGGAATTCCCCACAGGGTCGACGAGCAGTTCTCTTCTCCAAGTAGTGCGGATTCCTCGACATAATTGACAAGTGGCAGTTTTTCCTCCGGAAAAACAGTTTGGTATTTCCCCAGCAAGGTCAAGAGATGCCACTTTTCATCAAAGAAAATAAATTCAGAATCTCCCAGGAGATCGACGAATAATCCTCGGCGGAGTCAGTGAATGGTAATCTTCGTCCAGAAGATAGTTCAGATCCCCCCAAGCAGGGTCTACAAATGGCAGTCTCTCCCGGTAGAAGACAGTTTGTTCCCCTAGCAGTCAGCAAATGACAGTTTCTTCAAACAGTTTGTCTGTTTCAGGGATGTTTAGTTCCCCACAGAGTCGATGAATGGTAGTTTTCCTCTTAGGAAAACAGTTTGCTGATTCTCCAGCTACCAGTCGACGAATGGCAGTTTTCACCCCGAAAACAGTTCGTCCGCCTTCAAACAAAGTCATTAGCCCCTCAAAAGAGCGCGGGCCCATATGACAATCTTTCAAAGACGTCAAGTCACAAGGGAAGATGGTGAAGTTTCTTTATTACCGTCAAATGGTATCTTACCTCCAAGTGCTGGTAAGAAGTTTGATGAGGAAACAAACCCTTGAAGTTTCTTTATTACCATCAAATGGTATCTCATCTCCAAGTGCTGGTAAGAAGTTTGATGAGGAAACAAACCTTTGAAGTTTCTTTATTACCATCAAATGGTATCTTACCTCCAAGTGCTGGTAAGAAGTTTGATGAGGAAACAAACCCTTGAAGTTTCTTTATTACCATCAAATGGTATCTCATCTCCAAGTGCTGATGAGAATTTTGATGAGGAAACAAACCTTTGAAGTTTCTTTATTACCATCAAATGGTATCTCATCTCCAAGTGCTGATGAGAAGTTTGATGAGGAAACAAACCCTTGAAGTTTCTTTATTACCGTCAAATGGTATCTTACCTCCAAGTGCTGGTAAGAAGTTTGATGAGGAAACAAACCCTTGAAGTTTCTTTATTACCGTCAAATGGTATCTCATCTCCAAGTGCTGATGAGAAGTTTGATGAGGAAACAAACCTTTGGAAACTTTCTCTTTATCTGAGATATTGTCCAAACACAACTAAGGCCAGTTTCGAGATATGGACATCCGAAACAAGGGGAAGTTGTTTACCTTTCTCTAAGTATCAACACTTAGTTAAAGAAGATGGATTGCGCATTCCTACACTACCATCCATTCACCAAAATCCGCGTGACAGGAGTTTGTCTCCTCATCCCCCGCCGAGTGCGACAACGGGATCAAGTCATGCAACGACTATGTCAGTTACAACATCTCAGGAGCGCCCAAAATTCGGGCATTCTTTGATATTTAAGTCTCTTTTACGCAGGAGAGATCGAGATATCAATCTCTCTCCCTCCAGATAAAAGAAACTTAAATAGGGGCATCTGTCATACCCTAATTTTTGACCCCCCTGAGATGATATATATCTTCAGGATTTTTCATCAGGTCAAGACAAGTACCCAGAGCAGTCACTTCTCCATCTGGTATCTAATCGAGGATGCTCAAAGACAAGAAAGCTCAGGCAAAGGATCAATCAATACAAGGATCAGTCCCTAATACAATCATGAGGCCCAAGAACTTCATTTTTCTCATCTATGATTGATTAGACATCCAGTCATCTGAGTACAGGTTTACTCAGGTCACCAGACTAGGGTTTTGAGCCTATCAAGGACTGAAATCAGGGATCACATTTGGGAAACCCTAAAAAACCTCAGGGGATCATTCAAAGACATCAATCATCTTCAAATATCTCATATTACAAGATCTACTGGACATCACACTTCAATTCAAAGTCTACAGTCATTATTTTCATATGGTCGACAAATTAGGGTTTTGACCTAATTCACCAAGATAGTTGACTTTTAATCAGGGCATGAATCCAAAACTCAAGACATGATTCAAGAATCTCTACTACCTCAATATAATCCATTTACATCATTCATTTGAGGAGAAGATCTTATTTCTACACAAAAGCCCAAAAATTCACTTTGTCAGGAAAAAGTCAACTGTGAAGGATCATCATTGACTTTTAAGGTTTTTGGTCAAATAATGACTTTCAAAGATCAATATCATCAATATATGGATGTCAAAGTCATTTAACCAAGGAAATTCAAAGAAATTCATCAAGGAACAAAAAGTCGGGAATTAGGGTTTTTGAGGGCATTATGGGAACTCAAAATTTCACCTACACAACTCAAAAAACTTCCAACATGAAAGTTGTAGATCTTGCAAAATAAAACAACATCTTACAAAGGAACTTTTTTCAAAAGATCAACCATTTATTAAGTTTTGGAAATTTTGAAGTTTAGGTCATAAACACTTAGAAATTTTTCTAAGTGTGTTAACCTAGTTTTTATCCAACTTTGGGCTCATTTTTCACAAATTTCCCAAATGATTCTGAAGAAGACATAAACTAATGATTTGAAGTATATGTTTAGGGCTTTCCAAATTGTGTTCAACCTTCTCCAAATTCAATTTGAGCTAGGAGTTATGCTTGTTCAAAGTTGGCCTCATGAAGTGAAATTATAGGTCATGTACAATTTGGAACTTTGCAATTTTGTGCATTTTGCTTCACTAAGTGATGCTACACGACCTCTAATGCATCTGAAACCATACTATACATCAATTTCCATCATTGCATAAGGATTAGAGAAGATTCCCAAAAACAAAGGCATGTGATTATGTAATGATTGCATTTTTGAATTTATGACAAATTGGTGATTCATCAAAGGAATCTTCTCCCAGCCAATTGGAGCTCATTTCTGCAGCCATTTGGTCCCCTAAGATCAAGCAAAACCGATGGCTAGGGAGTGGTATCAAGGAACTCATCATTGCACTTGGAATATTCCTTGAACTTCTTCATGGCTAAGAAACCAAAACTCTCCCATTAAGCAAGCTCACACTCTCACTCAGTACTGAACCAATTGCCTATAAATAGAGGCCTCATTCTCATTCAGAAAACACACCAAAGCAACCATATTCCTTGCTTTCTCTTTCTCTTCTCATGTTCATTGTTTTTCAAAGTTCTTTGGCAAGAAGAATCGTTTTCTTCAAACCAGAGCTTATCTTTGGGAAGTGAGCATTCTAACATCTCAAGGGAGGTCATTTGAGGTGATCCAAGCACCTGGATCACTTCTGTAAGTGGAGGAACACCATTGTTGCTCTCACTTTGGAGCATTTGCAGTTGGAGGTCCATGGAGTGATTCAGGAGGTTTCAAGCCAAGCCAATCATCCAGACACACTCCTCAGGTCATAGTGAAGCTAACCAGATGGCTGCAGCTCATCTGTAACTCAGGATTCAACAACCTCCATGTCCACTTGAAGCTGAAATCGAGGGAGGTCCATAGAACAATTCAGAAGGATTCAGGCTACAATAAGCATCCAGTTAGCATCATTGAGTCTCAGGGAAGCTATTGAGATCATTCATTCAAGCCCAGGTGCTCTCAATCATCCTCACGACCTCCATTTTCAGAGGTAAGTTTCTGAACCTCACCTCTCTAATTTAAGTACTCTTTATGAAATAGCTCGATTCTATCTTGTTCAGCATCATCAGAGGATTGAAAACCCTCTATCATCATCCATTTATCTTTCAGTATAGTCATTTAATTTGATTTTGAAATTTTAGGGTTCTTCACGATTTCTGGTAAATTAGTTAGATGTAGTTAATATTAATTCATGTTAGTTACATATTTAGAATCGTGAGTGAATTTAGAGCAAGTTTCATGTTTACATCATTGCAAATGGTTGAGAGTTGAGAGAGTTCAGAAATTTAAATTGATGGAGCTTGAGGTTGAAGACGAAGATGGAGGGTGGCGCCATTTTTCAAATCTCTGAGCGAAGTTTGTTTTATTTTTAATGATAGGCGTTTGCTTAACGAATGAATAATTTGCCCTAGTGGCCACACAAGCGCTCTTAGTCTCCTCATGCCCAAAGTCTGGGGTTCGAATCCCCCTCGCCCCAGACTTTTTGCTTCATTTATTTTTCAATGTTTTGCCATTTGTTTGAAAATATAATAAGTTGGGTGTGCATCTTAAACAAACTGCGCGCGTAGCCCAGATGGTGGGAGTTTTGGCCAATGACTTGGAGGGCGTGAGTTCAACCCCTCTAGGTGACAAAACCATTTTTTTTATCACTTTTCACACTAAATTTCTTCACAACTTCACATAATTATTTAACTCATCAAATTAAATCATTTTCACTTCATTTTTCACACACTCTTCATTTAACATATCTATTTTATGAATAATCAAAAAAATCATAAAAATGTCATTTATTTCATATATTTTTATTAGGTTTAAAATAGTTTGTTTTAAGTGTTTTATTAAAAACTTTAAATATATATATTCACTTTGTTTTAACCTAATCATTTTGTAAATAAATTTATGATAAAACCCTAATTGTTTAGGTCTTAATTAGGCATAGATCTTCATCTTTACCTTAATTAAGTTGACTTTTGTCAAAATTCAAAACTGTTTTCAATCTCCGAATAAATCAAATGATTAAGGTTTTCAAACAACAAAACCTTGTATCATTCCAAATCATTTTTCAAATTGCTTTTACACCAGTACTATAAAGTACTGGGCCTCTAATAGAGTGTAAGTCCCAAAAAACCTTCTCTTCTTAGCTTGTTTTCAAAACTGTATTTTCAAAATCTTCTTTCTGTTTTCAAAACATTCTTCTGGTATTTGAAAGGCATTATTCCCGGTGAAACTCTTCAGATACCTATGTGACCTTTGTCCATCTTCACTTCTTCTGTTTTCAAAAACCATTAACTGTTTATCATATATATATTCAACTGTTATCCACCAATTACTGTTGAGGCTCTGTATATACTTCTTCAAAGGCCTCCACTCCATCCAGGTTAGGCTTTACAAGCTTTCAATTTACAGTCTTTATTTAAATTACTGTCAAATATAAACTGTGCATATATATATTAGAACTACGTTTGAGTGTAAACCCTAGGACAGTTAAACTATATATATATATATTATAGGAATATGACCTAGGATTGAGAATGTCTTCCCGGTGAAGGCTCTTTCCTAATTAGAGATCTGTAGTTCGAACCCCCAAAATGAATTATTCCCGGTGAAACATCTTGGTAAAAACCTTAGAATCCAAATAATAGGACACATCCACCCAAAGAGGAATTATTCCCGGTGAAACCTCTTACCCATTTGCTTAGAGCCAAAATAAGTTCAAAACTACATAGCTTTCTCTTGTGCTATAACAAGGACCCTCGATTAGCCTCCTCTTGGGCTTTGTACAAGGACCCACGGGCTTCTTAAAAGCATTTCCAGCTTCCTCTTGAGCTTGTATACAAGGACCCATCAGGTTTCTTATAAACATAGGAACAGGTCTTTAGTCACCTTTTAGCCTACCCTGGTGAGTTTCTTCCAATTTAAACCAGACTTTAAACAAGCTAAGTTTATCTCAATTTTACATTGAGTACACCTTTTGGAATGAGAGACATGGACAGTCTCTGTCACCCTTATCTTCATCAATCCTCCTTAGCAGATTCTAGGATCCATGTTTTGGTCATCCTCAGCATTGAGTCAACCTTCATCTTGGGCTTTAAACAAGAAGTCTCCACTAGATAATCTTTCTGCCAAACCTTTCATCCTTTAATAATTAATGGAGTGCTACCCAAATCTTTTTTTAACAAAATCCCCTGGAAAGGGTTAGCCTCCAAATCAATCAATCATTTCAATAAATTCCCTGGAAAGGGTTAGCTTCCACACCTTTTTTCATGTCAATCAAAATCCCTGGAAAGGGTTAGCCTCCAAAGTCAATTAATAAATAAATAAAGATTCATTCTCTTAGGAGATAATTTCTCCAAAAAAGTCAAAACCCCTGGAAAGGGTCAGCCTCCAAAAAACATGATAAAGTCAGTCTTTTAACAGACAAATTCACCAGCTGAGTCAAAATCCCTGGAAAGGGTTAGCTTCCAAAGAAAAACAGTCTTTTTAATCTCCAGTAGAGTCAAAACCAACAAAACAGTTAGCCTCAACCTTGGGCTTCATACAAGGCACCAAACAATAAAACTCCCCTGTCAAGAGTCAGCCTCAACCTTGGGCATTGTACAAGGCAGATAATAGAGTCTCCCCAGTGAGTTCTTCATCATTCAATAGCCACAACCTTGGGCTTTGTACAAGGCAGAAAATAATGTTTTCCCTAACTAGAGTCAGCCACAACCTTGGGCTTTGTATAAGGCACACAAAAATAGAGTCATAGTCTAAAAAACCCAATTTTCTCAGCAGTCAGCCACAACCTTGGGCTTTGTACAAGGCACCCACAAATAGAGTCTCCCTAAGTAGAGTCAGCCTCAATTCTGGGCTTTGTACAGAACACCAAATAAAAACCCATCAAATAAACACTCTCCAAATAGAGTCAGCCTCAATTCTGGGCTTTGTACAGAACACAAAAATACCCTGTAATTAATCCCCAATGGAGTCATCTCCCAGAGTCAAATAATTAATTAATCAATCAAAAAGCCTCAAGCTTGGGCCTCATACAAGCCAGCTAAAGTCAAATCTTTTATACAGTAGATAGACATAGCTTATCTCTATAGAGAGATATTTTTACTACTCTACCACATTCAAACAAACAAACATTTCAATTTCAATTTTAATCAAGTCTCCCATTTAGGATTTTGAAAGGCATGAGCTGGCAGTAAAACCCAGACATGTGGTAACTTTCCCTAATTTGGATGAGCATCTTTCTTTCATTTAAGAGGCATTTGACTGGTATACTTGCACATACACAAGTAAGGTCCCCCTCTTGAATGAAATGAATTCAGTTATTCTGTCACTCCTTTAAATGTTTGTGGTAGAATAGTATTAATACCTCTCTGTAAAGATGATTTCATGTCTCTTTACTGTAAACAGAGATTTAATTCAAGCTTCAACCTTGAGCTTCAAGCAAGGCACCAAAAATAATTAATTTCCCTAGTTAGTTCCCCGAACTACATTAAGCTCTGACTTCCACTAGGGATATGTAGGCATGAGGTTCACAAGGAATCTCAGCGAGCTAATAAAATACCAAAAATAGTCAGTTTGTTTGTCTGTCTGTCTTTCTTTAATCAATTCAATTCCTTCTCCTAATACAAAGGAGAAACTTTCCCAATCATTAGCAATAAACACAAACACAATGACACAGAGAAGGTTCCTGTAGAGTACTACAGATATGTAGGGTGTTTAAACACTTCCCTATGTATAACCGACCCCCCGGACTCCAGAATTTCTAGTCTAGGTGAAATCCCCATACTTAGCAAACTCCTAGGGTTTAGTTGAGATCTTTTTTCCCCTTTCCTACTCGTAGGAAAAATAAGAAAGTTCGTGTGATATCGTAGGAAGAACTGAAACAAAATTCATCCCACCACGGGCGCATTCTCCTTCCAAATTTCGCGTGAAGGGTATAGCGTGCCGTCCTCCCAAGTGAAACGGGGAGGTAAAGAAAACGACACCACAGAAAAATGGCGACTCTGCTGGGGATATAAGTGTTAAAAACCTTGGTTTTTATTCCAAACCAATGGTTGACCTGTTGCTGGTCCAGCCCCAATGAGGAATTAGGGATGCCAAATTCCCCCTCAAACAAGAGAGGTCCTGCCTAACCTCTGTGTCATATCATGTGTTTGTTGCATTTATATTTTTTTATTTTGTTTATTCTGTATCGGGAAAGGGCTTGATTCCCCCTTGTGGTGAGAAATCCTATACCCGGATTTGAGTGCAACATAAGATAGGATGGAGGATGTCTTCCCGGTGAAGACCCTCTAATCTTGGTTCACAATTCTACTCTTGGGATTTGCCTGGCTGGTTGTGATTAACTGCGCCACTGCATTCCGAGACTGATTTGTACCAGGAGGACCTAGAAACACATTAACCCCACTTAAAGCCTTTTTTAGGACGTAGAGCGGTGATTACGGAAGTAATTGTCACGCAGATACTACACTCAGAGGAAACTCTCTTATAGATACCAATCAACGTATCTTTAAGGTTGAGCAAAAACTCTGAGACCCCTAGAACCCGTTCTACAGGTACAAAAATCCTTAACCTTAGTTTACCATTGGGGCGGGGTTTGCGTTTGGACTTCATGACCACTATACCCTTCAACGCCATGTTTGTTTAAAACTCTTGTGTGTGCATTCATGCATTCATGCATCATTCATTAATAAACAACTAAAAACAAAAAAAAAGAGTCTTTTTCGAGTCGTTTTTCAAGGAAACTAAATAACGAACGTTTTGAACTTCATAGAAAGAGAGAAACGGAGAAAGGACTTAAGGGTCTATATCATGGATTACGGAAGAAAGAGAGCTAGGAAATACACCTTCAAGATTCCCCAGGTCGAGGAACTGGGAAAGCTCGGAAAACTGGTGGTCAACCCCCAGGCTTTCAAGGAGAAGTATGGAAAACTTCTGCCTTTGCTCAATACCAACATGGTGGATGGGATCCTTCCCACCTTGGTACAGTTTTACGATCCAACGTATCACTGCTTCACCTTTCCAGATTATCAGCTCATGCCTACGTTAGAGGAGTACTCTCGTCTGAGTGGAATACCCGTGTACGCGCAAGATCCGTACTCCGGTTTGGAAAAGAATCCTGACGACATTATCATTGCTGCAACTACTCCTTTGAACGTAGTCGACATCAGAACTCATATGGTGAGTAGAGGAGGAATTCAAGGATTGCCCTCCAAATTCCTGTTTGATCAAGCTCGGTACTTCGCCAGCATCCAAGATATGAGTGCCTTTGAGGAAGTCTTGGCTTTGCTTATCTACGGATTGTTTTTGTTTCCTAACATTAACGATTTCGTTGACATCAACGCAATTAAGATCTTCTTAATTGGAAATCCAGTTCCAACCTTGCTTGCGGATGCTTATCACTCTGTGCATTCAAGAAACCTGCAGCAAGGAGGATTAATCACATGCTGCGTACCGTTGTTATACGAATGGTTCGTTTCACACCTGCCAAAGTCTAGCACTTTCTGGAATATGAGGGATGGCCTTTACTGGTCACAGAAAATCATGTCTCTCACTCATACGGACATTGAGTGGTGTAGTCCTGACAACGACGAAACCAAGATCATCTTCAGTTGCGGAAGTTTCCCCAACGTACCCCTTATTGGAACTAAGGGAGGAATCAGTTACAATCCAGCTTTAGCCCGTCGTCAATACGGCTATCCCATGAAAAACATTCCAAGTAACATCCAATTGGAGGGTCTGTTCTTCAAGAACATCGACGATCATGGCAACATGCTGAAGAAGGAAATTGTTCAAGCCTGGCGTCTTGTACACAGTAAAGGGAGAAGATTGTTAGGAAAACATCTTTGCATCTCCCTGGATCCTTACCTTCAATGGGTACGCGTCAGAGCATTCAAGCTCAGGATGCCATATCAACATCAAGAACCTATTCCCCTAAGGGAACCAATTTACCTTTTCTCCACCGATGTTGAAAAACTGCAAGCGGCATTAAACAAGGTATGCCAAGAAAGGAATGCTTGGAGGAACAAGTATCGAATCGTCAACACGGAAAACGTTGAGATTCATAACATCCTAAGAAGGAAGGATGAGTTACTTGAAGTGCTCGATCGACAAGTGACACAATCATCACTTTCTCATCATATCCCTCCTGCTTCCTGGATCATCGATCAGCTCACGTCAGAGAACGCTCAGCTCAAGAAACAGAAGAAGATGTTAGAACGTGAAGTCGGCTCATCATCAAAGTTTTAGAGTCCTTTCTCTCAGTTTCTCTGTATTTCCATTTTTCGAAGTGTGTAAAAACGGCGTTTTCGCTTAATTAATAAAAGTTTGATGTTTCATAACGTAATTATGGTGTTTCCTTGAAAAATAATAACTTAATTGCATATCATACATCGCTTTAGTCGTACGCACTGACACGAGAATTGTCGCGGATCTAATAGTCACTTTCCTTTCTCCATAAAGAGAGGAGGAGAAGGAGGTGAACCAAGACTTTCAAGCTGTCTCATCCATACAACACTCGTTCAAGTCGCAAAAAAAGAATGGAAGACTTTGAGCAAGAGAATGAAGAACTCAGAGAGGAGATTAATACTCTCAAAGGTACTGTTGAAAGACTCAATAGTATGGTAGAAGCCCTGGTAGTTGCACAGAATCGACCAACGCCAGAAGAACCACAAAGGACTGTGGTTTCCGAGATTGTTTCTACTCCTATTCCTCAGTATACCATGCCGCCTGATCGACCTTGGGGCATGCCGTATAACTTTACTCCAGAAGGGTACATACCTCCAGCTTATGAAGCTCCAAAGGTCACCATGGATATGCGTCCACCGGAGGGTTACAAACCTCTGGAAATTGAAGTTCCAAGAGCAACGGCAATGGGTTTCGCACAACAGAATGCTGAGATACCAAGATCTGCTATCATGGCTTCTCCACGACCGATTATGCATACTTTTCCCCCGCAGGGCGGACAAGTATATCATCACGCTCCAAGTGAGGATGCTGGCGTGTATGAAAGATTGGACGAGTTCCAGGAACAGTTTCTGCAAATGCAGAAGGAACTCAAGACTCTCCGAGGACAAGATCTATTTGGAAAGAATGCTGCAGACCTCTGTCTGGTTCCAAATGTTAAGATTCCTCACAAATTCAAAGTACCGGAGTTTGAGAAGTACAAAGGGAATTCATGCCCACAAAGTCATCTCGTAATGTACGCTCGAAGAATGTCAACTCAGACTGATAATCAACAATTGCTCATTCATTATTTTCAAGACAGCCTGACTGGTGCTGCACTCAAATGGTACATGAACTTGGACAGTTCAGAGATTCGTACTTTTCGAGACCTCGGAGAGGCCTTCGTCAAACAGTATAAGTACAATCTGAATATGGCTCCCGACAGAGATCAACTCCGGGCCATGACTCAAAAGGATAGAGAAAGCTTCAAGGAATACGCTCAAAGATGGCGTGAAGTTACTGCTCAAATTTGTCCACCACTTGAAGAGAAAGAAATGACAAAAATCTATCTCAAAACTTTGAGTCCATTTTACTACGGACGAATGGTTGCAAGTGCACCAAGTGACTTTACCGAGATGGTAAACATGGGTGTACGTTTAGAAGAAGCAGTTCGGGAAGGACGCTTGAACAAAGAACCAGAATCTTCTATTGGTCCAAGGAAGTATGGAAGTTCTTTCCAGAAGAAAAAGGATCAAGATGTCAGCAATGTCTTGCACAAAATCAAGAAGAAATTCCAACCTCAAGTTGCAGCAATAACTCCGGTTGTTAACTCAGCGCCAGCTTATCAACCTCAGGTTTCACAACAACAAATTCAACAAAGGTCGCAGCAACCTCAGCAGCAGGTTCGACCTCCAAATTACAACAATCGGGCTCCAAGGTATCCTGCCTTTGACCCCATACCAATGCCGTATGCAGAATTGTTTCCAACATTACTGGCAAAAGGACTCATTCAGACAAGAAGTCCTCCAAATCCTACGAACAGTTCCTCATCATGGTATAAGGCTGACCAATCTTGTCCCTATCATCAGGGGGCACCAGGTCACAATATTGAGAACTGTTTCCCTTTCAAGATTGACGTCCAACGATTAGTGAAGAGCAGAATGCTATCCTTCAAAGATACTAATCCAAACGTTCAAGCAAATCCTTTGCCGCAGCATAAAGAAGCTTCAGTAAATCTGATAGATCAACACCCCGACGTCATTCAAATCTACGACATTCGTCAGATAGGGGAAAATCTTGTCAAGATGCACGCTAGGCAAGCTGGGTACGGTCATGTACCACCTCACAACTACTTCACATGTGAAATTTGTCCAAAGAACAATCAAGGATGTGCCGTAGTTCAAGCTGCATTACAAGAACAAATGGACTTAGGATGGATTCAACATATCCGAGTCAGAACTGAACATGACATCAACATGGTTCAAGGATGTCCAGGAGAATACAAAATCTACAAAGTTGAAGATCTCGAAGGATCGGTAGTCAGGTTCCACAAAACTTTAAATGGACTTGCCTACTTTGGAACGGATTTCCATCCTTACAGTAGATGCCAAACCTGTCGAAGAAATTCACGAGGATGTTTGCGTGTCCGCAACGACATTCAAAAGCTGATGGATGACAATACCATTACTGTTCTTGCCAATAGAGAAGATGATGAAGTCTTTACTGTATCTCCTCAAATTAATCAAGATGAACCTATGCAAGTTAAGTATGACAGCCGGAAGACAGCAGTTGCGCCACTAGTCATCTACTTACCAGGTCCTGTACCGTATGAGTCTGACAAGGCTATACCATACAAGTACAACGCTACATTCATTGAAAATGGTAAGGAAATACCATTACAATCTGTTGTCAACATTGCTGATGTTAGTCGAGTCACCAGAAGTGGACGAGTCTTCAACAGAACAACAGAAAATGTGGAGAAACCTTCAGAGGAAGTACCACATAGGCAAGATAATCATCCGACCAATGCTGTTCAAGCGAAAGAAAGTGATGAGATCTTGAAATTAATCCAGAGGAGTGAATACAACATTGTAGATCAATTACTACATACTCCGTCTAGGATTTTCGTTCTTTCCCTGCTATTGAGTTCTGAAGCTCATAGGGAAGCTCTACAGAAAGTTTTGGAACAAGCTTTTGTAGAACCAAGTGTTACTATAAGCCAATTCAACAACATCGTTGCCAACATCTCCGCCGGGACTAACTTAAGTTTCTGTGACGAAGATCTTCCTGAAGAAGGAGTGGACCACAATCTTCCACTTCACATCTCAGTTGGCTGCATGGGTGATGTACTCACAGGAGTCCTAATAGACAATGGATCCTCTCTCAACGTCATGCCTAAATCAACATTGTCAAGATTATCTTTCGAAGATTACCCTCTAAGAAAAAGTCATGTCATCGTCAAAGCATTTGATGGATCAAGAAAGTCAGTTTTCGGAGAAGTGGATCTTCCCATAACTATTGGACCTCAGACGTTCAAAATCACTTTTCAAGTTATGGATATTCCAGCACAATACAGTTGTTTGCTAGGTCGCCCATGGATTCATGAGGCTGGGGCAATTACTTCAACACTTCATCAGAAACTGAAGTTCATAAGAAATGACAAATTGGTGACCGTATGTGGAGAACGAGTTCTGATCGTCAGCAACCTGTCATCATTCTCCGACATAGAACCAAAAGAAGTTGTTGGAACTAAATTCCAAGCACTTTCCTTAGACAAAGGAAAGAAGAAAGCAGCGTCTATCTCTTCATACAAAGATGCAATCCAATTTGTAAAGGATGGCACTACCAGTGGTTGGGGGCACGTTAATATTCCTACCAACAACAAGAACAGAACAGGAGTTGGATTCTTTCCAACATCATCAAAAGCTATTCCAGGGATTGAGGTAGTTCTCCCAATTCAAGAAACTTTCTGCAGTGGAGGTTTTCTTCAACTTGTTCAACAAACAGTCAATACCGATGAAGAGGAATGGTTATCCTATATTAACAAAGCAGGATATATCTCCCTACCAGAGTCTGATCCACCTTGTTGTTATCCGACTAAAGGATCTGAAAGTAAGACTCAACCAAGAAGTGATGAAGTTACTGACAACTTCACCACCAGAAGTCATGGTTCATCAGAAGAAGTTCCTCCTATCCCCGAAGAGACTTGGGATACATTAGGAGAACCAAGCGGAAAATTCGACTACATGGTGAAATACTCCGCTCCTGAAAGTTCAAGAATCTCTCTTGAAGACATTGTTCCAACTGGATGGAACATTGATTATGAGTACCTCTCTCAGCCAAAAGAGATGTATAACCCTTGCTATTCATCATCATCTACTGGTGAAGTCATTATTGAGGATTATATCCCCAAGTCACCTTCTGAGGCTACGGATCTAGAATTCACATATCTAGTCAATGCCATCTTGGGAGAAGAGCAAGACCAAAATACAGAAGAGGATGATCTCGAAAGTGTCTCCGACAACGAGTCTCTCCATTCAGAAGATTGGAAGTTTCCTCAAAAGAAAAACCGACATACTCCACTTGGAAATGGGTATGCTCACACCGCTCAGTCTGCTGAAGTAGAAGAAGACCGTCTGAGTGTTGCAAAGACAGTGGTTGGTAAATCAAGACCTATCACAGGCCAGCTTAAGCCTAAGGTTCCAGATTACTTAGTGCACAATGGGGTTCGCCACTACTGGACAGTTGTTGAAGTTTCAACTGTTGTTCGCACTCCTAAGTAGGAACTTTCACCGTTATTTTGTCCTCTCACCATAGCCCAGGGTGAAGAGATGTTTCATAGGGCTTTGCATTTTACTATTTCTTAGGAAAATTTCCCTCTTTGCTTCGCCCAAAGCAATAGAGTTTTGTTTTATAGGGTCTTTGTTTCAAGAAATGACTGTTCATAAATAAAAATGTCATTCTGTTCCTTCGTTTAGTTTTTCCTTTTCTTTTTTTCGGAAATTGGTAATCCTAAAAAACACCCTTAAAAAACATCAAAAACATTCCATTAACTGCATACACCGAGTCTTCCCTCGTTGTCTAAATAAAACTTATCACACATATGCAGATTAATCATAAAATACCCCGTTGAAACGTGCGACCGTATGACTTCTCCAAGCTTTGAGTTTCCTGTATTCGAGGCAGAGGAAGAAGAAGACGAAGAAATATCAAAGGAAATTTCGCGGTTACTTCAACAAAAGGAAGAGGCCATTCAGCCATACAATGAGCCTCTAGAGATCATTAACCTTGGTTCCGATGGAAACAAAAAAGAGGTTAAGATTGGAGCTTCGCTCAGTTCAGAGATCAGAGAGAGTTTGATACAGCTGCTCAAAGAATTCTCAGATGTCTTCTCTTGGTCTTATCAAGATATGCCAGGGTTGGATACCAGTATAGTGGAGCATCACTTGCCGTTAAAAGCAGAATGCCCTCCGGTCAAGCAAAAATTAAGAAGAACTCATCCGGAGATGGCCATGAAAATCAAAGAGGAAGTTCAAAAGCAGATCAACGCAGGTTTCCTCGTCACTTCAGAATACCCTCAGTGGTTAGCTAACATTGTTCCCGTTCCTAAGAAAGATGGAAAAGTCCGCATGTGCGTCGACTACAGAGATTTGAACAAAGCTAGCCCTAAGGATGATTTTCCTTTACCACATATTGATATGTTGGTAGACAGTACAACAAAATCCAAAGTTTTCTCGTTCATGGACGGATTTTCAGGATACAACCAAATCAAAATGGCACCTGAAGACATGGAAAAAACAGCTTTCATCACCCCCTGGGGCACGTTCTGCTATCGTGTTATGCCTTTTGGACTAAAGAACGCAGGGGCAACTTATCAAAGGGCCATGACTACACTTTTCCATGACATGATGCATAAAGAAGTGGAAGTCTATGTGGACGACATGATTGCCAAATCAGAAAATGAAGAAGATCACATACGGAATCTGACAAAGTTATTTCAACGCTTACGGAAGTTTCAGCTTCGTCTGAACCCCAACAAGTGCACCTTTGGTGTTTACTCAGGAAAACTCCTTGGTTTCATTGTCAGCAAACGAGGAATTGAAGTAGATCCAGACAAAGTCAAGGCAATTCAAGAAATGCCTTCGCCCAGAACCGAGAAACAAGTTAGAGGATTTCTTGGACGTCTGAATTACATCTCGAGATTCATATATCTCATGACTGCAACTTGCGCTCCTATTTTCAAACTTCTACGGAAAAATCAAAGTTGCGTCTGGACAGACGATTGTCAGAAAGCGTTCGACAGCATTAAGGAATATCTGCTCGAACCACCCATCTTGTCTCCTCCAGTGGAAGGAAGACCTTTGATAATGTACTTAACCGTCTTAGAAGATTCCATGGGTTGTGTCCTTGGACAGAAAGACGAGACAAAGAGAAAAGAGCATGCCATTTACTACCTAAGCAAGAAATTCACTGACTGTGAATCCCGCTACTCCATGCTCGAGAAGACGTGTTGTGCTTTGGCCTGGGCTGCCAAGCGTCTCCGCCAGTACATGATTCGACATACTACTTGTTTGATCTCTCATATGGATCCAATCAAGTACATCTTTGAGAAGCCTGCCTTAATCGGGAGGATTGCCCGTTGGCAGATGTTATTATCAGAATACGACATTGAGTATCACGCACAGAAATCCGTGAAAGGAAGCATTCTAGCTGAGCACCTGGCTCACCACCCACTCAATGGTCATGAATCAACCAGTTTCGACTTTCCGGACGAGGACGTCATGTACCTCAAGATGAAAGATTGCGACGAGCCACTACCAGACGAAGGACCTGAGATAGGATCCCAGTGGGGCTTAATCTTTGACGGAGCTGTCAATGCTTATGGACGAGGAATTGGGGCAATCATTGTTACGCCTCAGGGTACCCATATTCCATTTACTGCCAGATTAACTTTCAAATGCACAAACAATGAGGCCGAATATGAAGCTTGCATCATGGGTCTCGAAGAAGCCATGGATCTAAGAATCAAACACTTGGATGTATATGGAGATTCTGCTTTGGTCATCAATCAAATCAAAGGAGAATGGGAAACACGCCAACCAGGGCTAATTCCTTACAAAGACTACGCGAGAAGATTATTACCATTCTTCGACAGGGTAGATTTTCATCACATTCCTCGTGAAGAAAACAATTTGGCTGATGCATTAGCCACACTCTCTTCCATGATTAGGATAAATCATTGGAATGACATTCCTCAGATCGATGTTATGCGCCTGGATAGGCCCGCTCATGTGTTCACAGTAGAAGCAATCATCGACGACAAACCGTGGTATCACGACATCAAGAACTTTCTTCAAAAGCAAGAGTACCCTCTTGGGGCGTCAAAGAAAGATAGAAAGACTTTGAGAAAGTTAGCTTGTAGATTCTTCCTGAATGAAGATGTTTTGTACAAGAGAAACTTCGACATGGTTCTGCTCAGATGCGTTGACAGAAAAGAAGCAGAAATACTCATGAGAGAAATACATGAAGGTTCCTTTGGTGCTCACACCAATGGACACACCATGACAAGGAAAATACTGAGAGCAGGATATTATTGGCTGACAATGGAGTCAGATTGCTACCAGTATGCAAAGAGGTGTCACAAATGTCAGATCTACGCCGATAGAATTCATGTGCCACCGTCTCTTGTCAACATACTCTCTTCCCCTTGGCATTTCTCCATGTGGGGAATCGACATGATCGGAATGATCGAACCAAGAGCGTCCAACGGACATCGCTTCATCTTGGTAGCAACAGACTATTTCACCAAATGGGTTGAAGCAGCTTCATATGCAAACGTTACAAGACAAGTTGTCGTCAGGTTTATCAAGAATCACATCATCTGTCGCTACGGCATTCCTAGCAAGATAATTACTGACAATGGGTCAAATTTGAATAACAAAATGATGAAGGAGCTCTGTGAAGAATTCAAGATTGAACATCACAACTCATCTCCTTACAGACCAAAGATGAATGGAGCTGTAGAAGCAGCTAACAAGAATATCAAGAAAATCATTCAGAAGATGATCATCACTTACAAAGATTGGCATGAAATGCTCCCGTATGCTCTTCATGGTTACCGTACATCAGTACGTACTTTGACTGGAGCAACTCCTTTCTCCCTTGTATATGGCATGGAGGCAGTCCTACCTATAGAGGTTGAGATTCCATCAATGAGAGTCTTGATGGAAGCAAAATTAACAGAAGCCGAGTGGTGTCAAAGTAGATTCGATGAATTGAACTTAATCGAAGAAAAGCGCATGACAGCTTTATGCCACGGACAGCTATATCAACAAAGAATGAAGAAAGCTTTCGACAAAAAGGTTCGACCTCGCACAATCAAAGAAGGCGACCTTGTACTCAAAAAGATTCAATCTTTTCTCACAGATTCGAGAGGGAAATGGACTCCCAATTATGACGGCCCCTACGTGGTCAAGAGAGCTTTCTCAGGAGGAGCCTTAATACTCACGACTATGGATGGAGAAGAATTCACCCGTCCTGTGAACGTCGACGCAGTCAAGAAATACTTCGCCTAAATAAACAAAAGAACAGCTCGCTAAGTTGAAAACTCGCAAAGAGCGGGTTAGGCAAAAAAGAGCGTCTCGATGAATCGAAAACCCGAAAGGGCAGTTCAGGCAAAAGTTAGAGACATAAAAAAAAATATATAATCAATCCCGGTAAACTTAAAACCCGAAAGGGGCAGTTTACGCAAAAGTTAGGGATAAATGGCAAGTAACTGTGTTCAGGACAAACTTGATCATTCAAAATCCATAGCGGAGTATTCATCAGCAGTAGGTCATCTTCTACAAAGCACGAATACAGCGCAACTCGGAGTGGAAGGGAGAGATAACGGTCGTCACGTTTCATCGTAGCCCTTTTCCCGAAAATTACCAATTTCCAACTTTGTAAATACTCCATGGAATCAAGCATTTGGCTGATTACCATTCCATATATAATAATTTGAGCCTTGTGCTTTCCTTTGCAATCTAGTCTTTTTCAGTTTCTTGAAATGCATTTTAAGTTTAAACAGTCATTTTCTTGAAACAAATGTTTTCATAAAATAAAAATGAATTTACTTGCAAAAATAAAGGTGAAATTTCTTTCTAAGGTTTACAAACGATAGGAAGAATGCAAACAGTTGCTCCGAGAACGGTTGAGACTCCGGGAACCAATATTTCCCCATGAGGTCGTTTTGCGAACATCTCCCGATGATGGATCTTTACTTTAATTCATATTACTCACTTCGGACAGCGGACAACTGATAACCAGATATTTCCAACAAAGTTCGAACTATAGGAAGAGGACATCTTCCGGTCCACAAGAATTTCAAGTCGTATCATAGGATTTTATATCCGCGACAATTTTTATTCACATTCACTTTGCATTTTATTTGTCATAACATTCATGCATACATTACAAATTGCATAGTCAAGTCAGGCTTTGATCATGTGAATGCCTAAGTCATTAAGGCATGAACTCAAGTTTCCCCTGCAAGTTCCGGAGAAACTTTCTCCTTCGAGAACAACAGTTCATACACAAGGATCTCCTCAAGCAAGTCAACAGATGGTAGTCTCCCTCAAAGAGATAGTTTGTTCACTTTTGGAATCCCTCAGTCGAGATTCTCCTGCAAAGCGACAGTCGACAGTTTTCTTCAGATAAGATAGTCTATTTCGCATTTTTGGAATTCCCCACAGGGTCGACGAGCAGTTCTCTTCTCCAAGTAGTGTGGATTCCTCGACATAATTGACAAGTGGCAGTTTTTCCTCCAGAAAAACAGTTTGGTATTTCCCCAGCAAGGTCAAGAGATGCCACTTTTCGTCAAAGAAAATAAATTCAGAATCTCCCAGGAGATCGACGAATAATCCTCGGCGGAGTCAGTGAATGGTAATCTTCGTCCAGAAGATAGTTCAGATCCCCCCAAGCAGGGTCTACAAATGGCAGTCTCTCCCGGTAGAAGACAGTTTGTTCCCCTAGCAGTCAGCAAATGACAGTTTCTTCAAACAGTTTGTCTGTTTCAGGGATGTTTAGTTCCCCACAGAGTCGATGAATGGTAGTTTTCCTCTTAGGAAAACAGTTTGCTGATTCTCCAGCTACCAGTCAACGAATGGCAGTTTTCACCCCGAAAACAGTTCGCCCGCCTTCAAACAAAGTCATTAGCCCCTCAAAAGAGCGCGGGCCCATAT